>NC_052053.1:56012043-56312043 GCF_903992535.2 Arvicola amphibius | reverse complement strand
ATGAAAAGCCATTTTAAAATTATGATATTCTGAAATCAATAGAAGCTATCTAATCAGAGGGAACCCCCTTATGGAAAAATACAGTGGGAATAAGGTCATGACTCAGTAGTCAAACACTATACTAGCATTCATGAGAACCTGGACTCGACAGTACTGTAAAAATAATGGATCTAAACACAGGGAGGGAAGTCAGAAGAAAAACAGGCATGCTAATGTGGACCTGTTAGAAGGCTGAGGCAGGAAGACTGCAAGCTTGAGGCCAACCTAGGATCTAGGACAAGACCCTGTCTCATTAAATCAATCCATCAATCAATCTACAAACACCGATCATGTATATAATCATCTAGATTTCCTTATCAAGAATAAACATTAGAGCTGATTGAAATCTCTCTGCCTGGTCTTCAGATGCCATGCCAATAAAGGTGGAAAAAGTAGATATTTCACTTGTCACTGTCATTTTGGAATCTAGGGTCTCAAACATAGCAGCTGCCAACACCCAGATGGAGATGCATACATAAGAGAAAAAAATACGCTATTACAAATAATGCTGCTATGTACATAGTTGAACAAATAAATGCCTTTGTAGTATGACTGAGCATCTTTTGAGTATATGCCCAAGAATCGTATTGCTGGATCCTGAAGTAGATTGATTCCCAATTTTCTGGGAAACCGCCACACTGATTTCCAAAGTGGTTGCACAAGTTTGCATTCCCACCAGCACTGGATGAGTGTTCCCCTTACTCCACATCCTATCCAGCATAGGCTATCATTGGTGTTTTTGATTTTAGCCATTCTGACAGGTGTAAGATGGTATCTCAAAGTTGTTTTGATTTGCATTTCCCTAATGGCTAAGGATACTGAACATTTCCTTAAGTATCTTTTGGCCATATAAGATTCTTCTGTTGAGAATTCTGTTTAGTTCTGTACCCCATTTTTCAATTAGGTTATTTAGAATTTTGATGTCCAATTTCTTCAGTTCTTTATATATTTTGGAGATCAGTCCTTTGTCTGATGTAGGGTTGGTGAAGCTCTTTTCCCATTCAGTAGGTTATCTTTTTGTCTTATTGACTATGTTCTTTGCTTTACAGAAGTTTCTTGGTTTCAGGAGGTCCCATTTATTAAGTATTGCTCTCAGTGTCTATGCTATTGAGGTTATATTTAGGAAGTAGTCTCCTGTGCCCATGCATTGAAGACTACTTCCTACTGTCTCTTCTATCAGGTACAGTGTAGTTGGATTTATTTTGAGGTCTTTAATCCATTTGGACTTGAGTTTTGTGCATAGGGATGGATATGGATCTATTTGCATTCTTCTACATGTTGACATCCAGTTATGCCAAAACTTCAAGAACTATGTTGAAGAGATATGGAGAGTGGACAGCCTTGTCTTGTCCCTGATTTTAGTGGAACTGCTTTGAGTTTCTCTCCATTTAATTTGATGTTAACTGTCATCTTGCTGTTTATTGCGTTTATTACATTTACGTATGTTCCTTGTATCCTTGATCTCTCCAAAAAATTTTATCATGAAGAGGTGTTATGTCCCTCAACTGGTAAACGGATAAGGAAAATGTGGTATAGTTACACATTAGAGTACTACTCAGTAGAAAAAAATGACATCTTGAATTTTGCATGCAAATGGATGGAATTAGAAAACACTATCCTGAGTGAGGTAACCCAGACCCAAAAAGATGAATATGAAACAAAGTTCATGATCCTAGAGAAGCTAAGTAATAAGGTGAACCCTAAGAAAAACATATAGATCCACCTGGAAAGTGGAAACAGACAAGATCACCTGACAAAATTGGGAGTATGGGGGGGAAGGGGAGGGTGGAAGGGTGGAGAGGGAGAGGAGGGAATAAGGGAAGGGGTGAGGAGAACTTGAGGGAATGGGATAGTCGAGAAGGATGAAGAACAGAGATGAGAGCAAGGAATGAGATGTCTTGATTGAGGGAGCCATTATAGGGTTAGCACAAAACCTGGCACTAGAGAAATTGCCAGGAATCCACAAGGATGACCCAGCTAAGACCCTAAGCAATAGAGGAGAGGGGGCATCCTTCTTGTCCTGTAGAAAGACTGATGAATGAATGTCATAAATATCACCATAGAATCTTCACCTAGCAACTAACTGATGGAAACAGAGACAGAGACCTGCATCAGAGCACTGCTCTGAGCTCCCAAAGTCCAGTTGAAGAGTGGGAGGAATGAGAATATGAGCAAAGAGGACAAGATGATGATGGGTACACCCACTGAAACAGTCTACCTGAGCTAATGGGAGCTCACCAACTCCAGCCAGACAGGGAAGTAACAAACATAGGACCAAACTAGTCCCTCTGAATGTGGTTGAAAGTTACATGGCTGGGGCAGACTTGGGGGCCACTGGCAGTGGCACCAGGATTTATCCCTACTGCATGTACTGGCTTTTTAGGAGCCTATTCTCTTTGGATGATACCTTGTTCAGCCTATATATAGGAGGGAGGGCCTTGGACCTTCCCCAAAGCAATGTGCCTTATCCTCTCTGAGGACTGGATGGGGGTGGGGTAGGAAGGTATGCGGAGGAAATGGGAGGAGGGAGGGAATGGGAACTTGGATTGGTATGTATAATGAAAAAAAGATAGTTTACTTTTTTAAAAAAAACATAAAAATAAATAAAAGAAAAAATATGGATTCTAGAGTCAGAGCTTCAGGTACTGACATATAGACAATGCCTATTCTGTGATATGTTTTTATGCTCAATTGATTTGTTTGGTTTTATGACACAGGGTCTTCATATGTGGCCAACAGTGGCCCAAAAGTTATGGATTTTTGCTTCTGCTTCCTAAGTACTAGAACTGCAAGTGTTTGCCTTCATATCCAGCCTTCTTTTCCTTTCTATAAAGTGAAAACTATGTGTCTCTGGAAGAACTGCTGGAAGGGAGAAAAAGATAGTGTGCACAAATGCACAGAGCACTTCTTTGTCATCACTGGCTTACACATGTATAGTGCTGCTTCAGTCCCTGACACTAACACCCTTCAGAAGAGCCTTGTAAACAAAGCTTGGAAAAAGTATTACTTTTATTTCATTAGTCTTACTAGATATCCAAACCTGTATTGGGATAGGTTACTGCAAGCCAACAACATGTTATTATTTGTCCCTTGGATATAAAATAACTCTTTGCAGGAGATATTATTGTCCTAATTTTTCACAGATTGGAAACAGAATTCCAGGAAAGTAAGGATGCGTTCATGCAGCGGTAGGAAAAGAAGAAGAGATGGGACTTGATCCCTCACACAAGGAACAAATGTCACTCACTCTTGCTTAAAGTTTGTCAGTCAAGCTTAAAGGTTTGGTGACCTTTCCAATATTAACTAGCTGATAAAAATTAAAGCAGCCCCTTTTATACTATGGCCATTTATAATATATAATTTAAACAATTCTTCCAGGAACCATATTTTGTTTTCGAAGTTTTTATTATCAACCAAACATCCCAAATCACCAGAAGATTCATACCTTTAAAAAAAATCAAAGTCCGCCTTTAATCCCAGCACAGGCAGAGGCAGGCGGATCTCTGAGTTCGAGACCAGCCTGGTCTACAAGAGCTAGCTCCAGGACAGGCTCTAGAAACTACAGGGAAACCCTGTCTCGAAAAAACAAAACAAAACAAAACAAAAAAAATCAAAGTCACGGAAGCTGGCCACTTAGATTAAATCTTCTACACACAGGAGTCCATTTAATGAGGCCATTTAATGATGAAAAGCCCCTAATAATTAAAAAGACCTGTGTGGAGTATTCAAGAGCTGAGTCATGAATGTGGGAAGAGTCAGTATTCACAGAGGGAGGGAAACTCAGTGTATACCTGAAGTCATACAGCTCACCAGACTCTGAGTGAGGTGACACGGATGGAGTCTCTCCTCTGCTAACCTAGTGGTTCAGCTGCCCCAGGAGTCCAGGCTAGAATATTCCACAATGTTACAAGGAACAATCATGTTGCAAGGGACAATCCTGAGCACCCTGAAGATTTAAGGAACCACCATTAAGAAAGAGAGGACAATAGTACTGAGTCAGTACCCTAATCGATACTGAAAAAGAAATGATGTGTTTTTAATATCCCACCTAAAAGTAACAGTAGCTAAATGCAATTAAAATTGATGGTATGGTGTGCATTAGAAAGACAGCACAAGACCCACGCTAACTCTAGGATCATTGATTACAAATATACAAATCAGAATACAGAGGAAACATTCAAGAAGCATGAATTACAGCAATAAAGGTTTAAAAAGTTCACTGGCCCTGTGATTTGAATTTTTAAGTAGGTACAGAAGATTTGAGCTTTAGCATCATGGGTAACCAGCTGGTCTGATTCCCTCACATGTACTTGTGATCAAGTCAAGTGCCATGCTTAGTGTCATGTGGTTGACTAGCAGAGTGCACAGGACTTAGACCAGTCACCAAGCCCCTAATCTTTTCTGTATAATACTCATATGCCAATGGCCCCTGCCTTAACTGATCATCAGTGCCATAAAGTCAGCAATTTTAAATTCAGTTACAGGATATCAATGCAATTTATTCAATACTTTTAGATAAAAATTTTATTAAGTTTCATCTGGTTAGCTAGTGAAGTATAGTAATTAATCCTGCCTGATTTACAATTAGTTTTATGCTAGGTTAGAATTACTTTGGCATCTAATATGAAAAATATTTTAGATTTTTTTATTTGACCTTGAGTTGAACTTGGTCTTTACGGGGTAACTATGTAACTGAGTAGTTCAAATTATTTTTACTAAAAAAAATCCCAGCTGAGTTTGGGAGGGGGCATAATGGAATCAAAGATTTCCACGTGCATCCCTTGATCTTTAAAATAGTATTATATAACAACAGAAGGCCTCGCTTGCTTGCTCTACCCACAGAAGAATTTTTCAAAATCCATTCTTCCCAGAGGATTTTGCAGCCATCAGAAGCACTTCAAAGGAGGCAGACAGGAGATGTGCACAAATCACAAGCAACTCTCATTTTATGAAACATTTTGAAGACAATACTCTTGAATAGACCTGGCTCTCATAGCAATCGATCCCTATGTCTCAGAACTGAGGGAAGAGATCACCATGTGGGAAATGCCATTCAAGTTTTGCCACTTGCATTCTGAGCGACTGGTACCAACAAATGAAAACATCTTTCTGAGAAATCTATATGAGAAAAACCTGCCAAAGACCATTTAAAAGAGCTTACAAGTTCGACACTCTTAGCTGAGGAAATACAGAAGAATAAGAAATTGAAACAAGAGAAACAATACCCAAAACGTAAAACCCTGAGCACATTAACAGCTATCAGGGGACTCATAATTAGCATTTGAGGATTTTAAAAATAATAGCCAAAATGAAGTTAAATTTAAGACACATTTAAATTACTGTGCATTTGCCTAGTACAGATTCAACATAGCAAAATATGTTGCTAAATATAACTTAAAACCCCTAAACAACTGTTTTCTTATTTTCCTTTTACAAAGTAAAATCCTGAAGACAAACGAACAATCATCATAAGTTGGCACATTGCTGACATCTGGGTCAGATTACATCAAACACTGCTTTTCTGTTCAACAGAGCACAAGAGAATTAAAAAAAAAAAAAGACAAACAAAAAAACCCCTTAATTTAAAGCCATAAAACTGCTGAACCAATAGCTCCTGGGTATGTGTGGGTGCATGCATTAGTGATATTTTTGTTTGGTTTGTTGTTTTTCATTTTTGATTTCAAGCATTTTCAATATATCTATGTGCTTTTCTCTTCTCCCTTTCACCATTCAGTGGCTGTGCAATGCTCCAAAAGCATTCACTCAGTGTATTAATGGAACAAGCCTCATATCTTTAAGTGCCAAAAGAACTGGCCACTGGTAAGAAACGATGTGAAGAACACCAGCAACTTTTGTTAAGGCTGTTGTTTTATAGTCAAATGCCATTCAGAGCAACTTGAACTGAACCCTTTCTACTATCAAAGAGAGTAATTCACTGGATTGCCTGGAATTTGGCTGGCAGACCTTCCCAATATTTATCTGGGGACAACTTTCACCTTTGGCTAGAAAATACTAAAAGAGCATGAAACTGACCAAAGTAAGAAAAGTAAATATTGCAAGACAATCTGGATTCTGAGGCTTTTACTGAAATGATAGAACCTATAGTGTTTTTATTCTTAGGATGTTCATGTGCGCCTTGGTATTCATGCATGTTCTAACAGACTGCTGAACTTTTAGCTAGAACATAATATACAGTAGTCACCAGGATCCAAAGGTATTTTAAGAACAAAGTCTGAAGGATATAATCCAATTGCCACTGATACTGGCACTACTTTTCCTCAACAGTTAGGAAAAGAGCTCCATGGCATTTTTTGAGCTAATCTCAGGTTCAAATAAATGCATTGTCAATACTAAGCAAGTTATATGGGGGAGGGTAAGAGAAGCAAGTAACAAATAAGGCCCTGGCTTTCATTCAAAGTGGCAAGATTCTGGATTTTCTTATTAAAAACAAATGTTAAAGCAGTTATCTTTCCTAACTTCTACAATTAACTTCTGAATAAAGAAAAATTCTAGATATAAATAAAATAAAGGGAGAAAGCAGATTTGAAAGTACCCGGAAGTGACAAACTGGAAAAAAAAATGAGTCACCTATGAGAAAAATCCCAGGCCAGCTTTGATGGACCCTGCAGCTGAAAGTTCCTCCAGATTTTTGGGTTCCACTCTTCTGAGATGACGAACTTACACTATCTTTTAATAAAAGGATTGTGTCCGCCTTTGATGTGTGAAAGACATTCCCAGCTGGAGGAGTGCACAGGAAAGCTCTCTATTAATATTTTCTTCAGCTGCAAAGGACTATTAAGGAAAGTTTAGAAAATGAAGTAGCATTAGGAGGAAATCTTTGCAAAAAGATGGCATACCCTCACCTTGAGAAATCTTAATGAAGAATGAATGTTTCAATGAAATAAAATCTGACAAGAAATTCTCCCTCTTGTACATACCAGAGTTCTTCACTCTCCTCCACCTAATCCAGAACACAGTCTTAATCCTCTATTATGTAGGAGACAGAGAAGGAGTTTAAGAGAATTTGCTAGTCACAGGAAACACTAAACGTGGAACTCACATACCAAATATAGAGGCCACAATACCCAACAGAATCCATCGGCTATTCCCATAGGTGAGAATTTTACAATAAATTCTTAAGACAAAAAAAAAAAAAAAAAAAAACTATGTGTGTGTGTAAGAACATGAGCACTTAGGGTGAAATCTGGGCTTAAGGGGACCTCAGACCGAGTTCCAAAATGTCTGTAATAACCTTAGGCCTCCTTGTCAGGAGAGGGTGGGGAAAGACCAACCTTTCTTAACATCCTACCCATTGAATATTTTTTACTGACACTCTAATTTACACTCAGCATAGTACATCGGGAATAACAAAACAAGGATTCATTCGATAACTTCATCAAGCTGCTTCCCATCCATCTCAACCAGTCTACAAAATAACTGCTTAACTGATTTCCCTTTATAATCAGAAAGACTGCAGAGGAAGCAAATTACCTCAAACCTTTCCTTAGGATTTTGAAAGATGGAAGAGCTGCACATAGAGAAAATATTAAGTTCTTTCCTAGGAAAAAATATTGTTAACCCCTAAATTGAGTTTTTAAATGACATGATTACATATATGTGAATGACTTTACAAAGTAGGTCTCTTATTTATTTACAGGTGTGGAAAATGAGGATCAGACAAGTCAAGTGGTATGATGTGCGACATAGCTAATAAATCTGAATTTAGTTCTAATACAAATTGATTTAATTTGTACATATTTATGGGTTACAGAAAAATAATTTTATTATGTAAGTCAGAATGTAAATCTAGTTTTGGCTAAAACTAAAAGCTCTCTCTTTAGAATGTCAGGTAATTAAACACAATAGTGTCATCTACCTTCTGTGGGAATAATAAGTGCTCTAAGTTACAGAGGAGGAGAAACTGTACACACACATTCATGTGTGCAGCTTCTATCTGTGCAAGTGTGTATGGGCATGTAAATACTACACCTGAAAACAAGTAATCTCAGCAATTTCTCCTCATTAGTCACTGACAAAGTACCTAACTTTGGGGCATGCATGTCTTTAGGATCTTTCTCTTGCAAGTAAATTCTTGTGCCCTCCTAGAAAATATTATCATTTTTCCCCTACAAAGTTTCCATATTCCTAGGCCAATGTGACATTCCTGTTTTCTCATCACACATGCCTGGCTGAAAACATGCCAAAACCTCAGCAGCTTTTTTAAGTGATAAGTCTGTTGGAGAATTTGTTTAAAAATAATAACAATTTCAACACCATAGCTGTAAATAAATATTCTACTTCAACAACCAACTTTTATACACTGATAAGGAGATGAGAGGGCAACCATTCCATACAGATATCTCAAGATGACAACAGATAGCCACGACAGCCTTCTGGCCTACCATCAGCATCTCCACCGTATTCCAATCAACTTCCAACTGAAGACAGGCTCCCTCTTTCAGCCCAGTCTACCCATATCAAAGTTTCATGTAATGGATATCAGACAATTCAGTCTTCTGAATCACAGAGAAGAACCAAAGGCAGTATTTGTTTCTTGTCTCATATGTATGTAAGGCTTATTCTTATCCCTTTAACGGGAACAGGAGAAATTGCTTAACCTACTTAGCTCCTCAGTTTTCTCAGTACGGAGAAAAAATGGAGAAATATCTACTTGCCCTTGAAAGAAGCTCGACTTTGTCACATAGAGCTGCACAGTGAGTAGGATCAACCCCAAACTGATCATCTTCTTTTAAGTTCTCACTTTGTACTAGAGCAATCCAACACTGAGGATTTGCTCAAGCATTTCTGAGGAAGAAGGACAAGATGAGATCATCCTCATAAGAAAAGAAAAAGCCTGCCCTCCCCCCCACCGCCCCTTCTTGTCTTCGACGAGAAAATATCTCACGATAATTCTGATGTGTCTGTCCCAGCCAGAACATTTGGAAGACACATTCAACATTCAATTAGGGCCAGAGCATAGCTTCTAGAGTGAAGGGGTATCACCCTGCCCTGGAGTTCAGTCTCCTCTGCACACACATAAACACAAGTGCATAGCGCCCCAATGCTGTTGTCCCCTCAGTCTTCCAGCACTGCCAGTTGGCAAACCCAAGCCAGGAAGTTGTCAATTCCAATTGCGTTTAGGCCATGTAGTCCTATTAAAGAAGGTTTGCTGGTTAAGGGGCATCCTCTGTTTTCAAAGCATGGGAAAAAAAAGGTTGTGCAAGATTGGACCTGGCAACTTACACTGACTAGAGTTTTCAAGAGGCTGTGAATGAGTTTAACAAAGGAGGTCTGTGGCTAGTTTCTGGCTGAGGTCCATGTCAACAGTTTTTAAGGTCACAGGCCACACTAACTAGCACTTATTCCCAGCAGACCCTGTTCTAAACACAAGCTGTAAGTAGTACAAATTTGGAATTTTTCTGTAATCCCTTGAGATATTCCTGATCCTTCCACATGTTTCTACTCAATTAAAAACAATTCTCACTTCTCAGCACAAGAAAGGCCATATTTGCAATCTCAGACCATCCTTAGGGTAGATGAACAAAAAACAGGCAAATCAAAGGGTTTGAGTGGGAAAGGGAAGGAATTCAGCTGGATCACACTGAACAGTGCAGACAGCTCCCCAGGGGCTCGGTTTGTGAAAACATAAAGCGCGTTATTGACAGAGATCCTGTGGCCATAAAAAAGCAGGTTTGAAGTACACACTGGGAACAGGCTCCTCATCATTTCACACAAACAAGACACAAACTTCCAAGAAAATTCAAAGGTCGGTTAGGCAGGTAGAGAATGGTGATGATGTACAGGACAGATGCTGAACACCCTACTGTGACTAGTGCAATGATTTCACAATTCAGATGAACTTTGGACATTTCTGAAAAAAAAAATGCTTCTTGAGATCAATATAAGACTTTACTGCAATTTGTGGGCAACTCCCCACCCACATCCCTGGCAAAAAGGTGCTTTTCATCAACAGCATATTTTATAATGAAAGTGGCTTTAAATTTTGCAAGACCAGAAGACTGAACACCAAAGATGTATGTACTATGTATATCATGTGTTCATAAATAAAAATTACAGTCCTCCACATCATAGTGGGAAATACAAAACTAAAGCTCTGGAAGTAATGTGACTTTGCTCATGGTCTTAGAGCTGGAAAGAAGGAAAATGTAAACCCAAGTTTAATCCCTAAGCTCAAATCCCTTCTACAGATTTAAGGGGAAACAGTATCTCATACCATTGTGCCACTTCCCTCCCCTGCAATCTGTATTTAGAATGGTGACACTTGAAAATAAAATTTTTCTGAATTAGAAAATTCATAAGCTACGGTAAAAATGAGTGTTTAGACTGAAATGGACAGATAAAAACTTCCAGAAGAGCTACTTTCTTTTTCTTTTTCTTTTTGGTTTTTTGTTTTGATTTTTCAAGACAGGGTTTTTCTGTGTAACAGTCCTGGCTGATCTCAAACTCACTATGAATTTGCCACCAGAATGCTGGGATTAAAGGCATGTGCCACCATCACCCGGCAGGAGCTACTTTCTTAAAGAAACACGAAGAAAAAAATTTTTAAAGGCTCAAGAAATTACCTATATATGCCCATTGTTAATGTTTTAAATCGTTTATATTTTGAATGTGTGTGTGTTTTGTCTGCATGTATGTAAGTACACCATGTACATACAATGCCTGCAGAGGTAAGAAGAGGGTTACAGGTGGTTAAGTTTCCATGTTTACATTGAGAACTCAGGTTCTCTGCAAGGGTAGCAAATGCTCATAAACACAGAGCCATTTCTCCTGGCCATTCATGGTTAATACTTCAGTGTTCAATTATCCAAACAATTTTTCTTATACACTGCTTTATAATATAGATATCACATCATATGTAAAAATATGTCTCCTGCTTCCTCTTTTTTCTATATAATAATTATGTCCGCCGGGCGGTGGTGGCGCACGCCTTTAATACCAGCACTTGGGAGGCAGAGGCAGGCGGATCTCTGTGAGTTCGAGACCGGCCTGGTCTACAAGAGCTAGTTCCAGGACAGGCTCCAAAGCCACAGAGAAACCCTGTCTCAAAAAACCAAAAAAAAAAAAAAAACAAAAAAAAAAAACCAAAAAACAAAAACAAAAAAAAACCAATTATGTCCTAGATGTTTCCTATGTCATCAAAATATCATCCACAATAATTATGATGGTTATTGGTATCTAATTTAACTATCTTTCGAATTCTACAGTGCTAAGCTTTTAAATTATAATTTTTATTCTGGACACTGTGCTAAGTACTCTCACAAATACTGACTACACTCACATATATTATGTATAATATAAATGACATAAAACTATAACATACAGTCAAAGCACCATCCAACCTTTCTAATAAATATATTTTGGAATTTCCCTAGAACATAGTTCCAAAGGTGGGAAGATCATTAAAGGTTTTAACTATATATTTCTGTTTATATAGGAACACTGAACCATTTCATATACTATCCAACAAATTTAGTTGCTATCAAGTGTCTGCTTTAGGTGGCTGTGACCAGGCTCATGTGCACTTGGTAGCATACATACCATACACATCTTATCTATGATGTGACAAGAATACAACTGCTCTATCCTGTTAGTTAGTACTGCACTAAGTAGTGCCATGAGGAACCAATGATTACCTTGTCAAGACCCTTGACTTACACATATACAGGATCCCTAATTCTATAGAACACAAATATAAAAAAAACGGAGTTCTGAAAGAGTTAGCAGAGAACTCCACGCAATTCCCCAGTTAGAAAACCTTGGATGCCTGGCTCTAGCAGTGTGTCATGTTTTGTATGTCATACCATGTGGCACCCCATTTGACCTTTCAGAATTGATTACCTATTCCTCTAGCTTTGTCTGCAAACAACAAGCACAGATTAATCTTCAGGAAAGAAGAGCAACAATTAAAACAAATTGCATGGTGGTATCTCATCTTTAAAAGGCAAGGAGCAGGTACTGGCAGTACAGGAGCATGGAATACTCACAAGATCAAAAACACTGATGACAACTTATGCTGGAGAAGTTGTGGGGAAAAGGGAACACTCCTACAATGCTGGTGGGAATGCAAGCTGGTACATCCCCTTTGGATATCAGTGTGGCAATTTCTCAGAAAATTAGGAAACAACCTTCCTCAAGACCTAGTAATACCAAAGGATGCTCAATTGTGCCACAATGACACGTGCTCAACTATGTTCATAGCAGCTTTGTTTATAATAGCCAGAACCCGGAAGCAACCTAAATGCCCCTCGACCAAAGAATAATGTGGTACATTTACACAATGGATTACTACACAACATAAAAAAAATTATGACATCTTGAATTTTGCAGGCAAATAGGTGGAATTAGAAAGCATCATTCTGAGTGAGGTAACCCAGACACAGAAAGAAAAGTATCATATGTACTCATTCATAAGTGGTTTTTAAACATAAAACAAAGAAAACCAGCACACAAATGACAATCCCAGAGAACCTAGACAAGAATGAGGACCCCAAGAGAGACATACATAGATCTAATCTACATGGAAAGCAGAACAAGACAAGATCTCCTGAGTAAATTGGGAGCATGACAATCTTGGGGGAGGATTTAAGGGGAGGGGAGAGGCAGGGAGGAGAGCAGAGAAAAATGTAGAGCTTAATTAAAAAGACAGGATATATAATCTTTTTAAATATTAAAGAATACATAAAAATTTACAAAGCAAATATTTTATCTAGCAGTCTGGGCACAGTGGGTACCTTTGTTCAAAGACAATGACTAGTTTTTTGTATATTTTCACATAAATACAAAAAAGTAAAGTACAAACTGAAAACCCCTCTTACCAGTAATGTTCAAGATCTCCAAATATACAAAAGTCACAATAGACATCCCAGCTCAGTACAGGAGAGCAAATACATTCTCCAGTTTTAATTCTGGACTTGTTTTCACTGGCAGGGTGGTCTAGTGTTTACTCTGTGTTTGTTTTCAAACCTCTAAAGATCTCTTCTAACCTTCCTGGAAGAATAAACGTTTAAAACTAATAGCAATAGAAGAAAACCAGGCATCGACGGCCAACAAACTACACAGGACGCTGAGTTTCACCCAACTTCTTTTTCTACCACACTTTAAAATTCGCTTTTACATAAAAAAAAAAGGAAAGTATTTCAGAGTCAACTATTTTGGGGGCATTTTGGGCTCATTAATACACAGAAGGAACCAGCTAAAATACCAGGTTGACTAAATAAGTAAAAGGACAATTAACCCCACATGCAAGGCTCCACCCACTGTACAACAAAGACATCTCAAATAGAATGATTAGAAATCATAAATGATTCCTCCCTGGATTACTTTTGTAAGTGAAATTGCTTGGTATTCTAGAAAAGGGATTAGATATCACTGTGTGGAAGCCCAACACTCAGGAACTGAGTTCAAGGACAATACCCTTTATTCCTCCTGAGATTGTTGATAGTTTCAAGTCCTATAAAAAGAAATAAAACCTGTTCAATATCCATCATAAACTCTAATATAGGATTTCATTTTCTCTGTGATATTTTAAAGTTCCCTGAGACTTGACATAAGGTCTTAAGATACATACAGTGTTGTCTTTTCAGATGTAATATGTACCAGATTATAATTGGAATAGTTGTGTGCTACATTACTCTCTGCATGATACTGCACTACTCTCTTGAATAGAGTCCTCTGATGACACAAGCATATAGAGTAAAATCCAGAAAAGTAAACTAAGCTGGTTATTTACCACTTGATTCATCTAAAGCTTTCTGTAGCTTTACATTTATTCTTTTCAAAAGCTACAAGTTCTTATTGTTAAGATTAGTTAATAGCTCACATAATAAATTAAAAAATAGTTAAGTGTGTTTCTCCTATAAGCATAAATACCAAGTTATTCATCCAAATGACAAATAACATTACAACTGTGCCTTCAAAAAGAATATACATCTCAGCAAAAAAATATATTTTTGATTATGAGGAACTTCTTCCCTTATAAAACAACAACATAAAAATAATGTAGTCTAAAACAGTCTCAAGAAAGATATTTAATGAGATGCAATGATGCATATACTTTAGTAACTGAAGGTGCTCAATACAGAACTATACCTACTGCATATGCACAATTCAAAGAATAAAACATGCCAGTCACTATCTGAGTGGTGGGAGGACTCACTTTTCTAAGGGTTTCTAAATTCCTTGAGTGAACAAGTATAACCTTCATACTTTCAAAAATAACATTTCAGGGCCACTGGGATGGTTCACTGGATAAAGGCACCTGCTACCAAGTTGACACTTGAGTTCCATTCCTGGAACCAACATGGTGGAAGGAGAGAACTGACTCCATCAAGTTGTGATGTGATACATGCATATCTCATGAACATCCCAATACACAACTGCATGCATGCATTTGTGTGTGTTCATGTGTGTGCGCGCACACACACACATACACACACACACACACACACACACAAAATAAACAAATGTAATCTTTTTTTTCAAACCATACCTTAAAAATGAGTGCTCACGACTTTAATCCCTGCACTCAGGAGGCAGAGACAGGCAAATCTCTGAGTTCGAGGACAGCCTGGTCTACAAGAACTAGTTCCAGGATAGGTTCCAAAGCTACAGAAAGACCCTCCCTCGAAAAAATAAACAAAAAAGTGGCTCAGAGCATAAGTTTAGACTTATGGGATCTTTAAGTTTCAGACAGTGCAATGCACACCTGAAGAGAGGTCTGTCCTTTCATCCTTTGGGAGAGAAACCAGACTTTTACTGCTCCTCAAACCAATCACTGACAGGGTCAGATGATCTAAACCCAAACCTGCTCCATGTTTGCAAATCTGCCTGTGCTTAAGAGTGCAGCTTAGATGCAAGGTGATTTTAGGTGGAAAGCATAAGTTAAGCCAATTCCACCTTATGTCCAGCCAAAAGCAAAGATAAGGTCCAGAGAAAATAAAGCTGCTTTCCTGAGTTCAGAGGCTCCTCACTGCCCAGTAGGCTTCCACAGCACCAAGGAAACACAATGAGAGCAAGGAAGTAGCGGTTTCTCATTTCTCTGTACCTTGGTCCATCTCAGAAATGAACACTTTTGCTAGCAAAAGACTTGGAGTTCCAGCTCCTGCACCACTCTGGGCTCTGGTCACCCGAGGGAAGGTTTGGCCAGGAGGAGGAGATGGCCTGAGGCTGGCTGCCAGTACCAGCAGGTGCTGCTGCTACAGCAGAAGACACCCATCTTTCCCACCTTTCAGACTCCTACTTCAATAGCAGGGAGAGGAAGCAACTTTTCTTTCCTTTATTCTCTGCAAAGGTGACTTTCTTGAAGCTGTATAGCTTGTCACTGCCAGTGAGTTGTGACTCACTAGAGGATTATGTTTTAAGAAAGAAGGCATCTATATGAAAAAAGAAACGTATATCATTCTTAATCACTTCATTGTTTTATTAATTAAAATAAGAAAGTTATAATGACCAACAAAATGATCTGATGGGAACCCAAAACCATTCATCATTTCAAAATCCTGAAGGCCATGTAAGGGCCCTGACCTAGGAACCACAGAAACTTCAGACAAGCCCAGGGATTGCACACTGATAGAAACCACGTCCAAGGCCTCACAACCAGTGAAATTATAAATCTGACATTCCAACAAGGCCTCCTTTCTCCTAAATGGTCATCCAGAAATCAACAAAAGCTTGCCATGACTCTTTAATTTTAAAAGGAAAGAATGACAGAAGAAATCATACAGCTGGAGAGAGAAACAGAAACAGTGAAAAGGCAGAAAAGCCCTGTTGAAAACACTGAAACATCTAGGATTCCAAGATATCCTAATGCCCAACTGCCCTAAAATGCAGGCTATGAAATTTTGTACAGTGGAATACCCTCAGGTGATACAATCATAAATAGCTTAAACAGGAGGAAGAAAGGAAAAAAGGGAGGGAGGGAAGGAAGAAAGAAGGGAAGGAGGGAGGGAAAGAAACAAAGAAAAAAGAAAAGAGAAATGCCAATACCAATGAGAATGGATGCCATGGCATTCTTGCCATTCAGTTAGAAAAGACTGCTGAAGGAAAAAGATTTTGTCAAGCACTATTCAGGTTCATATATCCACGTGCCAACATGCACAGAAAGGACAATCAGGACTTGGAAGCAGAAGTGAGAAGGGCAGTGGAAATCAAAGTATTATTCCCAGAGTGACATGCACTTTTATCTAGAACTACAAGCAACAGTTGTAATGACCACCTCAACCCTCAATCTGATGTATTCCATAGCACCAAGTAACTCTAAACTCTGGGCTATGGGATAGGCCTCAAATCTGAATCGTATCCCACCAGCATTTCCACAGTCAGACATTTCAACTATGAACTGATGAGCTTTGTTCTTTTATCTAGATCTACTAACATTTCAGAGCCTTGCATGCCACTTCTCAGTGGGTAAGGAGTTTTTCTCCCAGTTACCACCAGGCAAGTATCAATTCACTGTGTTTAACCAAAGCTCATGAGTAACACGTAGAAAGAAGCACTCACTGTCTTACTGTCTAATTTGTGATCCAAAAGTACCGCGCGCGCGCGCGCGCGCGCACACACAATCTTTTTAGTATTTTTAGAAAAAGGCTATTTCTTCCCAAAATACATACTAAGTTCCAATCAGTTTTATTTGGGTATAAGGAAAATTAGTTGGTGATGTAGGTATGTCTTTTATCTATCTGATGATTTCATTGGTTAATTAATAAAGAAAAAGCCTGGCCCATTTGATAGACAGGCCCTTAGGTGGGTGTAGACAGAACAGGAAGAAGGAAGTGAGGTAGATGGCTCAGTAAGATGCCATGCCTCTCTTAAGTTAGTAGATGCCATGACTCTACTCTCTGAGATGCCATGAAGCCAGCCACCAGGTCAGACGTGCTTAATCTTTCCCGGTAAGACACCACTTGTGGTGTTACACAGATTATTAGATATGGGTTAGTCAAGATGTGAGTAAGAAACTGAAAATAATGGGCCAGGCAGTGTTTAAAAGAATACAGTTTGTGTGTTGTTATTTCGCGTGTAAAGCTAGCCTTGCCGGAGCCGGGTGGCGGGATGCAGCCCGCCGCCCATCACTACAAGTTGGGTTTTCTCAAGATCTACAAATATAGTCAAGAAAACAAAAAAAAAAAAAAAAAAAAAAAAAAAAAGCTGACTATAAAGTCCTTTTATGAAGGCTAAAGAAATGTAATGACTGTATGACATCTCTCTCCTCAGCTCTAAGCGACTTCATGTTTCAGAACTCTTGGAATCTTTCTGTAGGCAGCAAAGCAGAACTTGGTTAGAAATAGCATATTTCATTATATTTCTAGCCTTGATGAGGGATGTGACATTTGGAAAATTGGGGGTCATGACTAACTGCAGTTCCAGGTCATTCTGTTTAATAACACCAAAAGATTTCTGAGATCAATATGCAATGTATCATACCCAATTGGCACAATCAAAGATGTTACAACAGCTTATGTAACTTAATAATGAAGAACAACAGACTTATTCATAACTGTTCTCAAAGTTGTTGTTTGAAATTTAGTATTAACAGCTGTGTGGTGGTGGTGGTGCACACCTAATCTTAGCACTCAGGAGACAGAGGCAGGTAGATCTCTGTAAGTTCAAGGACAGACTGGTTTTACAGAGTGAGTTCCAGGGTTACACAGAGAAACCCTGTCTTAAAAAAAAATTTAGTATTACTGATCACCAAACAACTTGTTAAATAATTATCTTGTGAAAAAATTCCTTCTGTGGCAAGAAATAGTCAATTATGATAGCATATGTGTAATGCATTTGATGCTACAGTGACATGGGTATTAATAAGACTTGTTCATACAACTGAACTTTTCAAAGTTTTGTTTATTTTGTTTTTAATAAGCACAGGTTATATAACAAGATTCTATCTCAAAAAAAAAAAAAAAAACACAGGTAGTGGTGGCTCATGCCTTTATTTCCAGCACTAGGGAGGCAGAGACAAGTGGATCTCTGTGAGTTCAAGGTCACTCTCTATAAGCAAGTTCCAACAGTCAAGTGTACACAGAGACTGTGTGTTGGCTTCCTGGCCAACCAGACCCAAATAATCATACAGAAACTATATTAATTATAACACTGTTTAGCTCAGGCTTCTTATTAACTAATTCTTAAAGTAGCCCATTTCTATTATTTGATATTTTACTATGAGGCTTGTGGTTTGTTACCTCTTGCTTCTTGGGTGGCTACATGGTGTCTCCCCAACTCCACATTCTTTCTTTCTTTATCCCTGTTTGGATTTCTTGCCTTGCTATATTCTGCCCGGCCACAGGCCAAAGCAGCTTCTTTATTAGCCAATGGCAATAAACATATTCACAGCATAGAAAGGGGAATTCCACATCAGCAAGGCTAAACAGAGAAACTAGGGCTCAAAAAACAAAAACAAAACCGAACAACAAAACTCCTGAGCCTTCATGGGAGTTATATTCTAGCAAGAGGGACAAAACCTAAATGTAAACCAAGTGAAGTATATTTTCTAAGGGCTATTTATGAAGATCTGATTCTGAAATTAAATTTCAATTTTTTGATATAGATAGACTAGTTCTTTTTTTAAATTTTATTATTATTAATAGTTTTTCTATTTCCATCTCCTCCCCTCCTCCTCCCCCTTCCCTCCCCTCCCTTCCACCCATACCCCCACTCCACCCCTCTCCAAGACAAAGAGCCATCAGGGTTCCCTTCACTATGTTAAGTCCAAGGTCCTCCCAGCTCCCCCTAAGTCCAGGAAGGTGAGCAACCAAACTGACAAGGCTCACAGTGAGCCCGTCCATGCTGTAGAGTTCATGTTCATTGCCGTTGCCCTTGGTTTCTCAGTCCTCCTCCACCGTCAGCCACATTTAGAGAGTCCGGTTTGGTCCCCTGTTCCATCAGTCCCATTCCAACTGGACTTGGTGGTCTCCGTTAGATCTGTCCCACCGTCTCAATGGGTAAACGCACTCCTCACGGTCGTAGACTAGTTCTTTGTAGGCACAATGCCCTCACTCAAAACTGAATCTCTGGCAGACTCAAAGGAGCACTTACTCCCTTACAGTTGTAATTAATATGAAATGACTTAAGTAATAGGAACTATACTTCTGCCAGTAAGTATTTTGCTTTCATTCTTTTAAACAGTTAGAGTCATCCTTTCATTTCAAGGCTTGCCCTTTCCTTCCTTTCCAAATGCATCCCCCTTTTTCTGAATGGTAGATACACAGTACCTCAGTCAAATACAAGTTGGAGATTAAGACACAGTCCTCACCTATAAGAGTTGACTGTACAATTGGAAAATGATAAAAGATCAATGATTATACAGAGACACCTTAAGTATGTAAAGTATGAAAGGTGTTTAGAGGAAGGAACTATGATCTCTGCCTAGAGAAAACTGCTCTGAGAGGATGGGGAGATATGTGAATGGAAAGATATACAGTGGCTCATAGACACCATAATATGTAACATTGGTAGAGCAATCAGAGAGAAAATGACCCTAAGAAGTGAAATTTACTAACAGTAGAGGCTGTGTCAAAACAGAGTCAACATAACAGGGAGTGACATTCCTCAGGAGAAAAATGGAAGTTAAAAGTAAATATGGTTTATGCACATATTTAAGTCACAGCACTGAGCACACTGCAACCTGTGGCTGGGCATAAGGCTTACTCAAAGAAAATAGTAACAAGAATAGTATCTGAGTTAGCAGCTTCTATCTCCAGGCAACTCTCCCTACTGGGCATGGTACTAATAGCAGTGTTCTCAAACTAACACAGAGGAGGTGCCATTTTATGTCCTTTATTTATGTATAGACTGTATATCGTCACTTTTCTATTCTCATTAAACTCCTACATAACCTGTCCCAAAATTCATATGAAACCCTTTATATTTTAGGAGCTGAGAAGATGGCAAAGTTGACAAAGTGCCAGCTGCTTAAATAGGAGGACCTGAGTTTGGATCCCCAGTATTCACACAAAACTCCAACATGGCAGAAACTTTCTGTAATCTCAGCACTTGGGATACAGAAATAGGTGGATCCTTGTCTAGCCAGTCTAGCAAAGCAAACAGCTCCAGGTTCAATGAGAGGTCTTATCTAAAAAAAAAAAAAAAAAAAGCAATCCAGGAAGAGACTCAAATTGACCTATGGTTTCTACAAGAATATATAAACACATGTCTAAACCATCTGTATGTACATATACATACAATCAAGTACAAACACTACACAAAAACTCACATTTTTTAGTGATTCAGTTTTTAAAATTCATTTTGAATTATGTGTATGTATCTCTTTATGGGTATATGCACATGAATGCAGATATCATAGATATCAGATCTCCCTGAAGCTAGAATAATAAATACTTGTGAACCTCAGACATGGATACTAAAAGTGGAATCTGGGTTCTATGCAAGAGCAGTACACACTCTTAACCATTTTTCCAGCCCCATTCCCACACCCCTCTCTAGAGAATTTCACTAGCTGGTAAGATGGTTCAGCAAGTTAAGGCACTTGATGCCAAGCCTGATGACTTTCATTTGATTCCTAGAACCTATGTAGTAGAATAAGAGAACTGATTCCTACAAGATGCCCTCTGACCTCTGTGTCCATATTTATATACACATGTGCACACATAAAATAAATATAATAAAGGTATTTTTAAAATACCATTTCTAACCACGACTGTGACCTTTCTGCATTAGCAAATCAACAGAAACAAGACATCCAGCCTTTTGAACACTCCGTGTATTATTTATTGTACATTATCTCTCTAGCTAGTCAGGAGGCCTTCTTTCAAAGAACTAGATAAGCATTCAGTTAAAGGCTGGCAAATGAAGGGATTATACCACCAAATTTTTCTTCATGGTTCCAAGATAGAAAACAAAACAATTGCTGCTGGTTTAATTCTAAATGACAACAGGGTTCTCTAGAGGAATAGAACTTACAGAATGAATATCTATAGAAAGGGAATTCATTAAGTGGTTTATAGGCTGTGGTCCAGCTAATCCAACAATGGCTGTCCACCAACAGGCCGTCCAAAGAATCCAATAGTTGTTCAATCCATGAGGCTGGATGTCTCAGTTGGTCTTCAGTATATGCCAGAATCCTGAAGAATTTGGCTCTAATGCCACTGAAAAAATGGGCTTGCTAGTGAGGACAAGAGCAAGCAAACAAGAGAGAGCAAGCTTCCTTCTTCTGTGTCATTTATATAAACTGTCAACAAAGGTGTAGCTCAGATTAATGGTGGATCTTCCTGCCTCAAACAATCTGGATTAAAAGTGTATCTTCCCACCTTAGAGATCTGGATTAGAAGTGGGACCCTACTTTAAAAGACTTAATGAAGAAAAAGTGTCTCACACGTATTCCCAGTCATTTGAGTTTTGGTTGACAGCCAAGAATAGCCATTATAAGACCACCCCTTATTAACTTGACTCATAATCAAATCTCCTTATGTCATGTTTAATTTCCAACCAAAAACAATAACCATAATTATGCCTAATATGATATAATTATCCCTTCTAGAACCACAAATGCCATTATAAACTTAGAATAAGTGGCAATGTCCCTTGGGGGACATTCTTTTAGTATCTCAAACTTAAATATGATAATCACTGGTAGTCTCTTAATTGATGCTACATTACATGATAAAGAAATAGAAGAAAGATAATGCAAATATCTTTACAAACACATTATTAACAAAATATGACAGAAATGCTCATTACAAGTATAATCCTCTTTCTGCTACGGATCAAGTGGCCTTAGTTGGTATTTACAACTACTCTTCTCTACTATCTATTCTATATTTCCTCTACTCTCAGCAAGTACCTTAGTAGGCCTTGGCTCTTTTCCTGAAGGAGTGACCCATACCTTCATTCCTGAAGGGTCTGTGCCCTTTATCATCTTGAATGGATTAGGTTGTTGTAGTTTTGCATTGACTTTAATCACAGGATATGGTAACACCAAGAGAAGCTCTAAAGTAACTCCTGCACTCCAGACATAATCATCTTTACCTCCATTATGAAAAAACAATACAATTTCCTTCAGTAATTTGAATCAATCACTGACCTCCTAACACTGTTATTCCTTTCTTAAGCCTTTTGGCTTAAGGGTATCAGAAGCCCAAAGAGACCAAAGGGAAGTCTGACCTTCCAGTTCAATGGAATGTTTCTTGTATCTCTTGGTGGGAGCACTCTCTCCTCCAGAACCTAAACTTCTGGGCCAGGAGAACTTAAGGCCACAGGAACAAGAAACAATAATTTTCTTACTGGAACTGGCACAGGAACTACTCACTGCCTTTCCCACCCCGATTCTTGGACCCATGCATTCTGGCTATGAGAAAGACGGATGCAAAGCCTTCTGAGAACCCTGCCCCAGACCTTAAGGCTGCTGTCACATAATTGGTGCTGTAACTCTGTCTTAAAAGGCCAGCTGTTTCAGGATGGTGGGAACATGGTTAAGACCAGTGGATTCCATGATCCTATGCCCACTGTCACGCTTCTCTGCTGTGAAGTTGAGTTCCTTGCTTAAAAATACTACTGTGTGGAATACCATGAAGAGTGGATAAGGCATTCTGTAAGTCCACAGGTAGTAGTTTGGGAAGAAAAATTATGTGCAATAAAAGCAAATCAATCCATAACCAGAACAAGTATCTGCTCCAGAAAGGACAAAGTACTGTTTTTTCTACTGAGGAAGTGGTCCAATGTGTCAATCTGCTACCAGGTTGCTGGCTGGTCACCCCATGAAATGGTGCCATATCTGGGGCTCAGCGTTGGTCTCTGTTGGTAGATCTAGCACTCAACAGAAGCTGTAGCCAGGTCAGTCTTGGTGAGTGGCAGTCCATGTTTTCAAGCATGCATAACCCCATCTCTGCCACCATGGCCACTTTATTCATGAGCCCATTGGGCAATGACAGGGATGGCTGGTAAAGAGGCTGACTATGCAGAGAATGGGTGATCCTATCTACTTGACTACTGAATTCTTCCTCAGCTGAAGTCACATTTTGATGAGCATTTACATGGGACACAAGTATGTGGTGTCCTTTACCCATTTATAGATCTAACCACATACTTCTTCCTCAGATGTCTTTCTCACCAATTTTCCAGTCATGTTCTTTCCAAGATTCTGACCATCCAGTTCATCCATTGGCTACAGTTCACTAAACAGTGAACAATTATAATCTTGCTATTTATCCTTTCAAACCATGTGTACTGCCTGAAGTTCTGCCCACTGTGAAGATTTCTCTTTGCCAGTGTCTTTCAGGGTTGTCCCAGAAAGGAGTCACAATGCTGCAGATGTACAACTCTGGGTGGTGCCTGTATAACATGCATAACCATCAGTAAACCTGGCCCTAGTCTTCTCTTCTTCGGTCAAGTGATCTTAAGGAAGACCCCATGAGGTTACAGGTGCATGCTTTGCAGTAGACAGCATTGTAGTGGAAGTAGGAACCATGGGCATTTGGGCAACTTCTTCACATAACTTTCTTGTGCCTTCAGGACATGCATGGGTCCAATCTCATATATAAAATTTCTATTTGATGACAGACTGCTACTGTTTAAGTCCTACTTTATGACTTGGTGGTTCAGATAACATCCAGCTCATAGTGTGCAACTCAGGTTACATGGTAACTTGGTAGCTCACTGTCAAACATTCAGTTTCCATTAAAGCCCAAGAGCAAGCCAAGAGCTGTCCCTCAAGGAGAGAACAGCTGTCTGCAGATGACGCTATACCTATGTTCCAAAATCCCAAAGGTCTCTTCTGTGATTCACCTATGGGGCCCTGCCAAAGACTTCAAACAGCATCCCTATCTACTATTGACACCTTAAGTACCATTGGGTCTGCTAGATTAAATGGTCCAAGCAGTGGACCAGCCTGCACAGCAGCCTGTATCTGTTGAAAGGCCGTCACCTGTTTCAAGCCCTACACAAAGTTAGCAGCTTTTCATATACCAAGTTACTTGGTGTATGGATCAGAAGCGAAGAATGTGCTGTCTCCAGAATCCAAATAGTCCTACTAAAGGTTATGCTTCTTTCTTCGAAGTAAGAGGAGCCAGGTGCAATAACTTATCCTTCACCTTACAAGGAATATTTCCTTATATGCAACACTCCACTGTACTCCTAAAAATTTCCCTGAGGTCCTTGAATTCTGGTTGGATTTATTTCCCATTCTTTGATGTGCAAATGTGTTACCAACAAGTCCAAAGTGGTTGCTACCTGCTCCTCACTTGGTTGAATCAGCATAATGTTGTCAAGATAGGGGGTGCACCAATGTGGTTATTTTGTGGAAGCGAGACAATCAAGATTCCTTCTAACTTAGTTATGACACAGAGCAGGAGAGTTAATCTGTAAAAGCTAGATCAATAGCTGTATACCATGCACCAGGAGATGTGTTAATCTGCTCAAGTAAACACACCACATCTGGTACAGCAGCTGCAATTGGAGTCATTAATTGATTGAGTTCTTGATAGTAAACTGTCATTCTTCATGACCCATCTGACTTCTGCACTGGACAGGCAGGAGAAGGTAAACGGAGATGTGGTGAGAACCACCACCCCTGCATCTTTTAAGTCCTTGATGGTGGTACTAATTTCTGCAATTGCTCCAGGTATGTGAAACTGTTTTTGATTTACTATTTTCCCTGGCAGAGGCAACTCTAAAGTCTTTCATTTAACCTCTCCAACCATAGTAGCCCTCACTCTGGAGGTCAGGGAACCAATGTGAGAATTCTGCCAACTTCTAAATATATCTATCACAGATACATTCCGAGACTGGGGAAATAAGTACATAGTAAGTTCAGAAACCTACTGAACCTACTGTGAGTAGAACATCAGCCAAAACTCCATGAGCTTGTACTTTAATTAGAGGGCCACATTGTTTCTTGGGATATTCCAGAACCAGTGCTAATTCAGTATCCAAAAAGACCCCCGAAAGTCTGATTTTTTTTTTCCTTTCCCCCAGTGTATGGTTACCCTTATAAAAAGGCCATTGGTCCCTCTGGAGAAGAACTGTAGAAAGGCTAACAGTCAAACTCTTCAGGGAAAGCTGGCCATCCCTTCATTCAAGGGGTCTGGGTCTGCAAACCGGATCAAGTCTGGAAATTCATTCCTTTTTGTCATGATCAAACAGAGCCTTTCATATGTGTGATATTTTTTCCACTTACATAGATTAAACAAAAACACAATAAGCTTCTTATCTATTTCATGCCTGGAAATATGTCCATATAAATCATGCCATCATAAAATCCATTGTGCCTTTGCTGACCATTACAGGTCAGGCCTTTATGAACACTGCTTTGTCTATGCTGCCCATTGCAATAACTATGATCACCTTGCCTTTGGCAATTCACTACTGCCACCTGGCCCCTGCTACTTCGGGGTCCAATTAAACCCATTACATTTAATTAATCCAACTGAACAGCGGCATCTCCAACCTTAAGGCCTGGCACATGGGAAAGGGTGAAAATAAAACTCTTCAAAAGTGCTGGTGCCCCTCTCATAATTTTACATTAGTAAAGGGCATGTCTTCTGGGCCTTCCCTTTCCACAGTGGACCCACTCTAGCTTTCCTTAGTCTTAAAATCCCTTCATTAACAATAAGCCAAGGGACATCAGACATCTCTAACTCCTTTTCAGTAGCCCATCTTTTGACAAATGTTTCAGACAACCATTCAGACTTTTGACATCCTATTTTTTTAATTAAGCAAGCTTTTGTATTAAACCTAAAATCTCTACTCAGCCTGATATAGTTTTATATTCCTTTCATCATTACCTCATACCCTTAAAGTCCATCCCTACATATATTTCCCAGACTTCTGCTTGAATCAATTCACAAACTCATTAAGCTCTTTAGAAGTGTTGCATACCTCCTCATGGACAACACTTTCTTCCTCCCCTTTTGGAACCTGCTCAGCCTCAAGTCTGCTTATACGTCTAGAGCAGTGGTCCTCAACCTTCCTAATACTTCAACCCTTTAATATAGTTCCTCCCATTGTGGCAGACCCCAACCATAAAATTATTTTTATTGCTACTTCTCAAGTGTAATTTTGTTTTGAATCAGAATGTAAATATTCCTAGAGACAGATGTTTGTCAAAGGAGTAGCAACCCATAGGTTGAGAACCACAAGTCTAGAGTAAACTATTGGTGTGCTCTGAGGGACATCAGTATTGTCCTGCCTGGCATCTTCAGAGAACGTCACTGATGGTTTAGCAGATGATGGATTAATTTCTTGAGTCAAGGGTGGAAAAGAAAATATTTCAGAGGGTTTAAGTGGGAGTACATCTTTTGCTAATGGTGAAAAGACTACTTCCTCAGATGAGACAAGCTCTTGAGAATCTGAGGGTTCAAAGTTCTCAGCTCATTAGGGTCCTTTTATGTATCTCCGGCCCAAGTTACAGGATCCCACTGTTTACCAATTAATACCCTTACTTTAACTACCCACACCCTCCAAGGCTGGGACTTGAATTTTCACTTTAATTCAGCAAACCTTATAATGAGGGCTTTGGTTCGATTTTCTGCTGGAGAAAGATCCTCTCCTAGGGCACACACAGAAACTTTAGACTTTTATTCAAATTTGGAGCCAGTCAATTTTATCACCAACTTGATTGTTATCTTTCACCATATTCTAGATGTTAGAAGTCAGTTAATTTTTATCACTGAGCTGGTTCTTTTCCTTTGTTAATTTATCTAGAGATGCTAAGAGCAACCAACCAGCAGCATCATTTAACTTATTCTTTCACAAATAATCTTAAGTTTTATTTACAGAGTCAACTCTATTGCCTCTCACAATTGGTGAATCAGGAAAATCAAATGCATTCATCTCCTTAAGTTAGAAAAAGAGTTCACATCATGGGTTTTCAGTACTCTCCAAGTTCCTAGAAAGGTTTCAGTAACTGCAGATATAGGCACATTGGAAAGTCTATTCCAGATACTTTAAAAATTCATCCTTATACTTCTGTTGCTCTAGAACCATAGTCCTGGTACCACAATCTGTATTATACAGGGTTCTCTAGAAAAACAGAATGTAAGGAATGAATTTATACATAATAGAAACGAGATTTGTTGGAATGGCTTACAAGCTGTGGTCCAGCTAGTCCAACAATGGCTGTCTACCAACAGCAGGTCTAAGAATCCAGTAGTTGTCCTGTCCACGAGGCTGCATGTCTCACCTGGTCTTCAATATATGCCAGAATCCTGTAGAAGTAGGCTCTAGGGCCAGTGAAGGAATAAACAGTGGGGACAAATAGACAAAGAGAGCTTCCTTTATCTGAGCTTTCAGCAGAAGGTGTGGCCAGATCAAAATTGTGTCTTTTCACCTTAAAAATGGGATTGAAAGTGTCGCTTCCTACCCCAAATGATTTAATTAAGAATCCCTCAAAGGTATGTCTAGCCATTTGGGAGTTATTTTCAGATATAGTCAAGCTGACAACCACTAGCCACTACACTTGTCTTCTCACAGACACAAAATCCTGAACTTATAAAACTGAACAGTAGAAACAAAGGAGTATGAATTTATTTATATACTTATTTGTTCATTTTTGGTGGTAGTGCTGGGGATCAAACATAGGGCCTATGTATTTAGGCAAGCAAGCCCTGCAACACTAAGCTACACAGTTAGCCCATTAAATTCACATTTTTAAATAAGTGGTTTCTCATTCCCTGAAATTTGCCAATGAATATTACAGTGCCAGAGTGCTTGGATGTGCACACAAAAACACACAAATGTAAACACACACACACACACACACACACACACACACAGACATACACACACACAGAGATTCCAAATTGAAAAGAAAAAAACGTAACTCCCCAATATATAAAGAATAAACCCTTCATTTGCTTGTTTTTGTTTTGATACAAGGTCTCACTATGTATGTAGCCTTGGCTGGCCTGGAGCTCACGATGTATACCAGGCTGACTTCAAACTCAGAGATCTACCTGCTTCTGCTGGGATCAAGGTGTGCACCACCACAACCAACCCAGGACAACCCTTTCTACCAAACTCAGCCACCAGGACTAAGCTCTCACTCCTTCAAATGTACAATGTAGATATGCAGTATCTTGGTCAAGGCTGTGAAATACAGCAGCTAGGAATGGAAGAGAAAATGATGTCCTCTAAATAAAAAATAAAATCAAAATTAAAAATAAATAAAGAGAACGATGTATGCCCGGTCAGAAGTAAACAACCACTACCACCCAAGTCCAGCTTCTGAGCAGATAGTACACAGCTCTGGCTACTCAAGAACAGCTGCACACAGTCACTGCTCCAAAGCAGCCACCCCACCCCTTCTGGGGGCTCTGTGCAGCAGGCATCTGGTGCCCAATCCAGAGATGCTAAGCTTGGTTTTGAGGGGAGTTGACCTCATCAGCTAGGAAGGAAAATGCTGAGATCTGTGTTAGAAAAATGCAGAACTGTGATCCACACTGACAAGAGCGAAGGAACTTCATCAGCTGGGCCCTTTTCTCCTAGTATGGCTTTGGGGAGTGAGTTATACTGGGAAGGTCTTTTACTGGCTGATAAGATCAACAAAGTGCAGAGACTATTAGAGCAGAGAACCATCCTTTCTGGACTCTACAGTGGGCCTGGCCTTTTACCCCTGGCCAGGCCCAAACACAGGGGCCCGGGTTTTGTCATGGGCACCTCCCTGCTCCCTGTACTGGTTGCTCCACAGCAGATAGAGAAAGGAGGCAGGCCCCCAACACCTACTTAAGAGAGGCAGATGGAGAGGAGAGTGTGTGGGATGCCTTTACCTCCCCCTCAGGAGGCCAGAGAGCCAACAGCTCCAAAATCAGATTTCCACACATTCTCCCACCCCAGAATGTCTTACCCCTCTGGCAGGAGGAAACAGAGCATTAAGCAAGTATGGCTCTGGTGTGCAAGGGGATTTTGGCAGTCCTAAAGATGTCTTCTACACTTATGCACTTTTCTGGAACTTCCACAGGGGCAGCCAGGTTAGGAAGTTATTCAGACACTGACTCAAAGAGGGCAAGGCTGCTGCTCCAAGGAGCATACAATCAGCGTCTGTAGGCTGTCCTGAGCTAGACACATACTTTATTAATAATCTTACATACACAAAATGTCCACAGGGAAGCCTAACAGACTAATTTCTGACAGCTCCAGATAACAGCGGGAGGGACTGAAGCCCTGCTGACTCTCCAGTTTCTGCATACCACTCAGGAGCATTGGGGTCCTTCCCACCCAAAGGATGTGATGCAAATAAATAAATACGATTATCTGCAGGACTTCAAGTGTAAGAACAACACCGCAAAGTCCTTCTCCTCAAGATCAGTGACTTGTGGGAAACAGATAGGACACCAAAACAACAGCTGGAAAACTTAATTACAGAAGGACTATGCAAAAACTGACAACTGAAGCCCTTTTCTCTTACCTTAAGATACAGAAGCAGCTCTTGGCCCCTGAAGATAAGCGGCAGAACCCAAATCTCTGTTTGCTGTCAATGTCAGTGAGCACGAAAGTGAAGTGCTGGCCAACTTGGCTAACTGTGAGGCTGCAGTGAAGACAGAACAAAGGGAGAAATGAATGTGTGCTAAGTTTCCAGATAATGTATCTAATCACCACAAGTCATTGAACCTGCTACATTTCCTTTGTGAACCTTTATAAATGAGCTTAGGATTTACACACTTCAAGGGAGAAGACAAGAAAGTAAAAGGGAAATGAAAGGGAGGGAAGACAGGAGGAAGCAAGGACAGGGGAGGGGGAAAAAGAAAGTGGAGAGGAAAGAGGAAGGAGAGGAAGAAAAGGAGAGAAAGAAGCCAATTCTAATGACGATGAGAAATTAAAACCATCAACAATTTCCAACGCCCCTGATTGAGGTTGGGCTTCAGATAGTTAGGTCAATGGGCCATCAGTGCTTTTGGGGAAGAAAAAAAGCACTCTATACTTCTAGTGTATAAAGGAAGAAAGGGCAACAACGTGAGTGGCAAAAGCCTGTTTCTTAATCCTTTCTGTGACTCTAATGACCACAACACCAGCTCACTGTCATCAATGGCGTTAAAGTGTCTACCACTCACCAGCTACGGTTATTCAAATACCTAATGGCACCATTTCATTTGTTCTCACAATAATTTTGGAATTTCAGTAATGTTCCCATTTTACAGAAAAGGACACTCAAGAGTAGCTAGGGAACTCACTCAGGTTCAGTGAGTGCCATGAGAACAATGGAAAGAAAACTGGGCAGGGCTATGAATTCCCGAATCTTTGATACTTTCTGAACTTTGAAGAACATATTTACTATCTTAGAGGACAGGAATACCAAAATGTTAACCTTATTCAAGGAACTAAAAATTAAAGCAATGTTTCAAGTGATTAAAAAGCCAAATATCCTTATATTAGTACAAAATAAACTACACATAAAAGTAATACAGAGTAGAAATTGTCTAATAAATAATTTAAAAGCATATTAGTAACCAGAGTAATCTAAAACTCTTTAAAGTTACAAAATGCTTCAAAATGCACAATTCTTATTAGTTTACCATTCATCCTATATTTCACGCTTTTAAAAATGTAAACATTTAAAATTCTAATATGCAAGTTTACACTAATATAATGTTTAGAATTTGACAGTGAATTAACCCAAGGAATTCAACAATGTGTATGTATCATTTACTATATTTCATAAAGTGTGCTTGAGTTGATAAGATACTGACTTGCTAAAATAGTCAAACTGATGTTAAGGTACCAATTGTCAGTAGAAATGAAAAATCATCTTAACAGGCCTTTGCCAAAGGCAGAATTGAATTGTCTTTGGTAGGCTATGAATTAAAATTTCAAATATAGAATAGACTTTCTTTCTAATGTTCCCTTATACAAATCACAAAAGAAAAGTAAAATTAAACAGATTTTCAAGGTATCCCAGCACAAAGGTCAAGGGCCTTTCCTAGTTAAATTTAAGAAAACAATTCTATCCCTTGGAGAGTACTTCAAGCACAGGAAAATGGCTCAAAAAAAACAAGGAAGTGTTCCACTCTCCTTATTTAACTAGAAAGGTGAACAAAAACAAAGCGGCAATTTCAAAATAATGTGGTAATAAAGCAGATGCAAGAAATGCTATCTCCCACCTTACAGCCAAGGGAAGGAACACATTTCCATAAAAGTTATAGAGCTGTCAAGGGGACACCAAATGCTACCTTTTTATGGCTGTTATGTTTTATCTATAAAGCTTGGACACTGTGTTACTATGGTGATTTAATACTATGTTTTAAAAGGGGATTATATGATTAATTTTAACAAGGTTGAGAACTGAAGATGTGTGAGAAACAGGATTCCAGCTCACATAATTAAAGTGATCCAGGAGGAAAGTGTGCCTTAGTGGGGGAGGAGAAGTCTGTTTTTATTAAAATACTTAAAGCAACAGGTTTTCTAAATCCAAGACACAAATAAGGTCAAGCTTCTGTGAGATGTTACTACGTGATCCAACTGAATGTGATTCATTATTTTGCATTGGTTTTGACTTTAGTCCTCAAATGTGCAAAATGAAAACTAGAGAAGACAGGGCTGGATAATTCCTAGGAAGGATCCTGTATGAAAATGACTTGACCTGCAACGTGACTGCCATCAATGTCCAATTCTTCATGTTATCATTAAAAATTATTTTTTTAAGAAAGCATGCATAACTACAGTTGAAGCTCAAAAGAAAAAGACTCTTTGCTCACTGGCTTGGTGCAAAGCACAGCTCAACCTGGCTCTTAGCAAGTTTCTTAAAACTAGTTTTCAGAGCTTCAATTTCTTCACATGGAATAATTAAGAGAAGCTATCACTCAACCCTAAGTATGCTTTGGGAACCAGTGGGATAAACATTTATTTTTAAAAGGCCAGTCTTTAGTAGGAATAATTAATAAAAGGTGGGAGACAAGCTGCTACCGACTGATTGAATACAAAATTCACAGAAAGGTCATAATTTAGAGTCTGCCTGACCAACTCAGCTTCCTAACACCTGAGCACAAGTAGTTATTTTGCCTCATTTATTTCTTTCTATAAGAGTAGTCCTCTGGGGGACCAAGTGATTCAAGTTTGCATTAAAATGAATGATTCTTTTTGGGATGACTGCAACCCTAGAGGGGTTGAAGTCAGGTCATCAAAAACACAAAAGCAGTTGACTCAATTTTTTTTTCTCCCCTTGGACAATGTCCAATAAACTAAGCCTGTCAGGGGCAGTCAAACAGAGGTTAACTTGAAGGATTCTGAATCTCAAAGGAATGTATCACTCACTCCACTAGCTATGGGAGCTTTCACTATTTTTCATTTAAAAATGACCGGGGTCTGTTTCTTCAAAAACTACAGTTTATTTCCTTTAAATATCAGCAACCATAATTCCTACAAGAACCAGCTATTTCACAATGGTTAAAGCAAAAGGAACCATAGGAATCATGTGATCCAATTTTCTTGTTTTATGGGTGGGAAAACTGAGGCTTAGGGTTTTGTTTTGTTTTTCAAACTAATCAGGACTAGGGCAAAAATCCAAGCCAACTTCTGGTTCAATGTCCTTTCCATCCTGCCATGCTGCTCTAAACACGAGCCCAGCCCTCCCCTAGAAATCTCACCTCAGGTTAAGAAACTAAACTATGAGAAGAATGCAAATAGACTGTGCTTCTCATTAAGCTCAAGACAGCACATTTGAGTACCTACAGAAATAAGCGCAGTTGACCAAGACCAGGATACTGATTGCCCTTAAATACTTAGGTATAGTTGAATGGGAATACAAAACTAGGGAATAAATCAAGAACTAAGCCCATACTAACCTTCATGCTACTCTCTAAATGCTCGTCAGCTATTCAAGCTTCTCACCTTATTTTGTTTAATATTGAAGTTGCTTATAGGTTCGGTGCAAAAACAGCATGAAGTTTGAGGTTTGAGTCAAGTCTTTCGATAAGAAATGAGATTTTTTTACATGTCAGTAAGCTTACTTATTTTGAACACTGAACTGTAACTACACAAGGTGATATAGTATGTGCTGGAAACACATGCTGAACAACAAAAACAGAGATCTTGCAACTCACATGGCTGATTACCTAATTGGACAGCAGCTTCTCGGGAATGACAACACTGATTCAAAGGATAAGATGGAATGGTCACACCAGGCACAAGAAACTGATTATTTCCAGCAAAGGAAAAAGCTATGCAAAGACCATGGGGGTTGAAAGGAGTTGGGCACATACAGGAATGAAAAGGATACCAGGAGCACTTAAATACAGCACAAGAAATGAAGAGTAGCACCACATGAGTTGCTATATAAAGCGAGCACCAGGCCATGCAGAATACCTCATACACAAGTCATGATAAGGTTTTTGCTCTTTTGGGTGGGTATGGGGTATTTGGAGTAATGAGAGGGCACTGAATACCTCTCATCAAAAGAAAAGCATTCATCTCAAATATCTAAAAGATGTCAAGTACAGGGTTGAACACACTAGTTAGGAACTCCACGGGAATGTTTGAGTTGGAAGCATAAATTCAGAAGTCATCTGAATACGGGTGGTGCTGAACACTCCAGAAATGATGAGGTCACCCTAGGAAAAGAGTCCAGAGAGGCAAACAAGCATCCAGAACTCATTCACAGAAGCACTACTCGAGACTGCAGATGAAAAAAGAACCATTAAAGGAAAGAGAGAAGGACCAGGCAGAACAGGGGAAAGAAGGTCACCTGTCCTGATGCATCAAGATGAGAAGGGAAAATGTTTATCGATCACTGTGAATGATAAGGAGGTGGCCTTGATAGGAACAGTTGTAGCTGAAAGGCAAAAGCTCTCAAGAGAGGCTAAAAGGAGCTGAGGAATGAGCTGATGGGTACAGATAACTCTTTCAAGAACTAAAGAACCAAACATTAATTAGATGGGAAGAGTCAGTGTTGGGTACTGCTTTGGGAAGGGAGAAATACCAAGTTATTTTTAAGCCACTGAGAATGACACTGGAAAAAGGAAAAAAAAAAAACAATAAGAGATGTGCTTTGTGTAAGAATCCTAAGTCTTTTACTTACAAGCTGTGTAAGTAAAAAAGCTGTGTAAGGTACATACAAGTTACTGTACCTCTCTGATCTCTTCTGTAAAATCAATCCTCACACTACAAAGTGGTTTTAAGAATTATAAATCAATAATATAAAGAATATTTAAAAACTAGCACATAGGAACTACACAACAACAATGGCCATGACTGTTATAAAGTATATGTCTGGAACTAAAACACTGTCATCCCTGCTTACTATGGCTTACTAACAATCATCTGAAGAACTGTTTACTGCCAAGTTATCCTGCCCTTGAGAGTTTGTGGCCAGCTGGGCAAAGGCCAAGCTTTTATCAAACTGTATCTTCCATCCTGATGGTCCAAGAACTATAAAACTTTTTTCCATGAATACACTTTGCATTTGCCGGAATCTCAAGCTTCTTACCATCCCTGCTCAGACAGTCAAGCATTGAAAACAACACTCTCAGGCAGTAAGCTTCAGACTGTTAGAAACAGCATAGCCCTTATCTGCTCAAGAAAACACCAGACATTTCTAAGAACAAAGATCTGCCCCGACCGTTTCTACCTAAGACTGATGAAGTAAATTATCCATAACCACAGAATTTAAACTTATCAAAACTGGAAGAATAGCAGAGAACATCCCAGTACTATAGAACGGACACAGCAAGTCAAGGGGAGCACCAAAAGGAAGCCTACACCTCAACAGGTCACCACACACCCTGATGCTGTGGAAATGACATGAGCCACAGCTGAATCCATCATTTACATTAAAAAAAGGACTGAAATCTAGCATAATGAATATATGGAGCAGAAACAGAAGTATGGGAAGATTTATACTGATGCACTAACTCAGACAATTATCTATCTATCTGTGTGGAAGCCATTTTTTTCAGGTATCTAAATTTTCTACTTTTCTACAATAACTATATATTATTTTTTAAGTAAATTACTTTATGCTGTATTACCTAATGGCAGCAGTATGATAAAGCAGAGAGAGAGAGAAAGAGTGAGGGAGGGAAAGAGTGAGGGAGGGGGAGGGAAAGGAAGAGGGGAAGAAAGGGAAGGGAACAGAGGGGAGGGGAGGGGAGGGGAGGGGAGGGGAGGGGAGGGGAGGGGAGAGGAGGGGGGGGGAGGGGAGGGGAGGGGAGGGGAGGGGAGGGGAGGGGAGGGAGAGGAGAGGAGAGGAGAGGAGAGGAGAGGAGAGGAGAGGAGAGGAGAGGAGAGGAGAGGAGAGGAGAGGAGAGGAGAGGAGAGTTGAGTTAGAGGTTGCAGCAAAAAAGAGGGGCTTGAAAAGCAGTTCCCTCCACACACCGGAGGCAGAACCTTGAGCACATTACTGAACCTACCTGGGCTTCTGCTGCCCACATACAGAATACTGAGCACTATAGCACTACAAATTCCTACATTTCAGCATGAGGAAAGAACAGTGCACAGTGCCCAGCAGATGCCAGACACAAGCTAAAGTGCCAAGTAACATCTGAGCCCCTTTGCATCTGTGGCTGCATCTAAAATCATGAAACCGTGTCATTTCATTTTGTACATCTATCATTAGTGAGTACTGGTGTATTCACAGGAACTCAGTGAAACTGACTTAAGTTCTAAATAAGGCTATGCAAAGGAAGAGAGGAAAAAGAGCTTCCCGGCATCCAGTGAATCATCACAGGCATTCTGACCCACTGACACTGCTGTCAACATCATGTGCAACAAGAGGCAATCACAGCATTGAATGGGGCGTGTCTCTCGTTCACTCTGGGAAGTGCTTTCATCAATAACAGGGAACCTTTTCTGAGACAATTCAGGAACTTAGTGCTTACTTTACTACTTCTATCCCCAATGGATTGCAAGAACTCTGGACTGAAAAGGAGTTCCTTCCCAATACTGGGACTGTGGTAATGATAAGCAGGGTGTTTACTCTTCTGTGGATCTTGTCTTTTTTCTGTAAAAGGGGAAGTCTGAGGGAGATTCTGTACTCTCAGACCATGGAGGCTTCTCCCACACATTTTCAGAGACTCCTGTGGCCAGAGCCCAATCTCTCACAGTACACGGCAGTCTCCCCAGTAGGCTCCATCTGCTCTGGCTTAACATCTCCGAGCTCACTCAGGGTTTTGTCCTCTGCTTTGCTCTGTGAGCATATGGGGTGTTAGGTTCACTTCTCCACTTACCTACTTCTTGCTGGCCTGGCAGACAAAACACAAATCTCACCTACCATAACAAGTTCTCTCTGAGCATAGTAGTCTTCAGTTACCTCCTAATCCTTTCAAACAGTGTTTAAAATGCCTTTACTAAACATCTTGAACTAAACCCGAGACCATTTCTATATTCCACATATAACCCAACATAATGGGAGCTATCCTGGGAAAATCTTTGCTTTCATACCTATCACCTGGCCACTGCTGAAAGAGTAAGGGAGGATATAAGCAGGCAGGGTGGTACACTGACTAGAATTCATTAGATATTCAAAGCTAACTTTCTTTCCTTTCCTCCATCCCTGGATTTCTCTGGTTTTAGTGACTAGTCTTTAACCAGAAAGTGATCTACTGGGAGATGAAACCTAGGACAGGCTATAAGCCTAACAGGACCTTAGGTAAGTCATAATTCCTCCACATTCAGACAGTTCCAAATGAAGAACACGTACTTGCTCTTATCTCTTACATCAGATAAATAAAATGAGTTAATACGTGAGACAGACTCTCTTCTGCAGAGCTACTAGCATTATTACTTTTGGTAAGTCTTAGTTTCCAAAAGAACAACCTTGAAACAGAACAAGAGATGGCAAGACATCAGTGCTGATGGGTGATTTGATGATGATTGTGAAAGTTCCACTCCTGTTGCAGACTAGAATGTCAGAAAGCTGGATGACTGTTCCTTAGGGTAGAAAGGCACAGATCCTCAGATCAGGTAGCCTTCTGTTTGGAGTGCAGTCACCTGGGACACTGCTCATCTCCCACACTTGTCTACTCACTAAGTCAAACAGTTCTACAGACCCATCTGGGGAAACTTGTGGGCCTCAGAATCTGAGCTCATATATTTGAGAGTGTGAACAACTAGTTAAAAAAAAATCCTGACATTAAAACCTCTCAATTTCTCTAAAGGAGTCTAATTGTGACAATCTCTTCTATATTGAAGTAAGTCTTCCTAAAAGGTACAAAAGAAGAGAAAATATGGTCTCCCAAATAAAGTGGGATCTTCTTTGTTACATGTTTGCAGCATGAGCTGAAGCTACCCTAAGGAATATAATACAATATGAAGACAAAATATTACATACTGAACAACCTACATAATGTTGCAAAAGAAAAAATAAAGAACACTATTGATATGAGTGATTTGCAAAAATGTGTTTTACAAGAAAAATATTTTTCCAATAGCAGTAAAAAAAAAAAAAAGCATCCAAAATTACAGGTAACACGGTGGGGGTTGCTTCAGAATTATCCCTGAAGAAGTTCTACTTTTATTTTCTTTAAGAACATAATTATCCAGATGAATAGACAGGCAGAGTGGTGTGTGCAGTGAAAAATGAGAGGTGTGTTTTATGTTCATGTGTGTGTGCATACTGCATTAGGGGGGGTCATGTCTCTAATATTAGTTTACAAAGCCAATTAAAAAACACTTATCCAAAATAGATCACTACTCTAACAAGCAATCCTGTCAAAATGTTTTCTTATATATTTTGTTGAGCATTTAGCTACATTTAGCTTTATTAATTTATATAAGTATCTTTTTGTAATTTGTAATATAGTTCCTAATTGGCCAGAAATTCAATACATGCTGATACATACTGAAATCTCTCAACAACACCCTACACTTCTTGCTATGTTTTAGAAGCAATAGGATAAGGAGGAGAGAAGGGATTCTCATTACAAAGACAGATCCTCTTAAAAATCAAAGCTATTCTGTTCTGAGCACCCACAAGCTACTAATGCATCCTGGTACCAGGTTTTAAAAGCTCTGAGTCTAAAAGCACAGCAATGGCTGATTGGCTTAAAAACAGCATGTGAGAACCAGGGAGCACACTGATGCTAAGTGGCTGGCAGCATTCCAGAGTGCTTTAGAACTCAAAATCCTTCAGCTCCCATCTCATCCCACACCATTTTTAGATTTATACTATAGACCAGAATACTGGTGTTAACATATAGAAAAGAACTCAGTAGCATACTACCTGCATGTATTCTAAACCACTCAAATCCTTTAGATCATGCCTTATTTGTGAGTGTTAAAGATACATGATAGAATCTTCCTGAAGATGGACATTTTACATAGCTTTATTGGAATGTTTTCTGAAATTCATTAGTCATAATTTGCTCATTTTCTAAGATCTCTAACACTAAAAGTAGAATTAAAACAAACAAACAAAACAATGTTTTTTTACAGTCCCAGTTCAATTTCCCAAGAAAACCAAAAAGAGACAACAAGAAAGTGGACAAATACATAATCATAAAAACAATGCTTCACTGGCATGAAAGCCACAGCAAACAGTTCTTACAAATAAGATAAAACTCATCACCTTGCCATTTTACTAACATTAATAAATTGAAACTAAAAAAGTAAAATCAAGTTTTTGAAAAATTGCTGCTACCATGCAATGGATTATTTAACAAACAAAATAAAACAAGCCTCACAGCATTTCAGTTATCCTAGAGTTCTTATAGTCGAACCTTTCCCATAAATCACTTCCTATGATAAGAATACTAAGGGTTGTTTACAAGTTTGTGTATGTTTTAATATTCGTGCCCTATGTAGAAAATACTGATTCCCCAGAAACACTAGCTCTGGTCACCTAAACCAAATGAATGCTACTATCTAGTAACATATCTTGTAAGCAGTAAAATGCTTCTAAACAAGGTAGGTCCATCCATATCTATTTAAATTTGAAGTTGAAACCAAGGGAATACAAACTTCAAGGCCAGGTGTTCATAGATCATTTAAGCCAAATATATTAATACTTAAATACATATCCAACAGTATTGAATTAAACACCAACCATTCTTAATCATGGTTTAAGTCTGATAACCAAAATAAAAAATGTAATGTCTGCCGGGTGGTAGTGGTAGATGCCTTTAATCCCAGCACTCGGGAGGCAGAGACCGGGAGATCTCTCTGTGAGTTCAGGACAGACTTCAAAGCTACAGAGAAACCCTGTCTCAAAAAACAAACAAACAAAACAAAACAAATAAACAAAAAAAGATTAATGCCACACAAAATACATCTCACAAACTATTCAACACATAGTTCTAAGCTTTAAACTTTTTGATGGTGTTAATAAAGTTCCCAGGAAAGGAGAACACTGGAACTCTCCTTGGCATAGAGATGCTTTAAACCATGGCTTAACAGACAGAATGTTAAGAATGGCATGGCTTTTATTTTCTATAGCAGGTTTATTGATACCCTTTTTATTTTTAATTATAAAGTTTGAAAATCTGACACTACCTGTCCACATAGAAGGGGAAACAAAACTTGGTCAAAGTCTGTAGAACTTCCTGTGAAGAGAAAGAGAGATAATTTATACATCTAATGGGACCGATAAATCTAATATTAATCACAGAACACCATCTAGCAACTTTACCTTAAAGAAAGAAAGAGACAGATGAAGAAGTATGTGTTTTATCAATTACACAGGAGGAGTACCAGGCAGTCAATCATGAGAAATAATAAACATGATCAAACTTCATTAAAAATGAAAAATTAATCAAGAATCACACATGGGCAAGCAGCAGGAGCCATGCAGGAAAGCTCCGAAGGGAGGGAGGTGCTTGGGTTGCCGAGTGTTAACACCCCTCCAGGGACCATCTCCAGCCTGACCATATGGATCAGAGTGAATAACACTGAGCCACATGGGTTTGGCCTGGCAGGGCCGCTGTTGCTGGCACTGTTTTTGACTGTTACCTAGGAACAGAGGGGGCCGGGATTAGACAACACTTATCAGCATCAATAGGCCAAATTACAGCAAAACAGAAAGCCAACTTTAAGATAATTGTTTATGAACATTATTAACTTCATATTTAGAGTTTAAAACTTCATTTAGTTGCTGTATCAAGAAGTTGTTATTTGTGGCATAAATTAATTTTGGAAATCAAACTGTGACCATTGTTTGTAGTAAAAATCATTATTATAATTAGACACACTTACCTGTTTGTAACTTATGAAAATCCAAAGCAAACTATAAGTTTGGATAAATGTTTTTACAAATGCTGAGGTGCATCATGGCAAGCACTTATTCAGGACAAAGGTACAGGAAGTAGTAGCATCTCAAAAATTTATTTATAAAAGACAATGTTCTTACATTAAGACAAGAACATTGGAACATGTAGCACAATACAGGGTGGAGAACTTTTCCTAATAGACACATTTTATATACACATATATGCACACAGCTAATTATATATACAAGCAATTAACTATTTATTCTTCATAGACTTTTCTACGTCTTGACTTAATCTGACCACAGGCTTGGACAGCCTACAGTTGGTGTTCAATTATAAGGTCACTGACCAGTGTTATAAATTTTTAAAAAGTACTCCTTTCATGAATTTGATTTTCTTTCTAGCTATTTAAAATCCCAACCTTAAGAAAAAATGAATAACACATTTTTTGGGGGGTGGGGGTTATTGGAAGCTGGTTCAAATCTGAACAAACCTGCCTGTTGCAAATATTAATCCAAGTGATAAAGAACAGTTTACAAATGTAGTGCGTTTCTAACCAATAATAATGAATTATCAATGCTAACTGAATTGATGCTTCTCGCTTCATTTATTTTTAAAATAAGTTCTATCATTCAAGAATTAAATCGCATCAATTTAATAATCCACTCAGTGAAGCAGAAAGCACATTGACTTGTTGTGCCAGATCGTATTCTACCAATAAAATTCAATTGAGCATATATCCTAATTTTAATATCATCTGGGACTGGGTCTACATATATAGCAGCACTGTTAAGGCATGCCTTGAAAGAGTAATGAAAGCTAAGAGCATCTGCATGTTCTGAGAACATTACCTATCAATTGGACATTCTATGTGGCATTCAGCAGTCTATCTACTGCGGTTTTAAACTAGTTGTGTGTGGCTAAAATAAAGCATCATAAAAGGATCAATTTCTCAGTATATATTATTGTCTCACAAATGCTTGGAAATACACTGTATAAAAAATTCATTTTAATGTAATTATAAAACATATTATCCACATACAAAACTCCCATGACATCATAAAGCAAACAATTCCTTCTATTACAAATAATACCAGAAAGCATATGTCAATTTAATACACACTTTTTAAAAGTCAGTACCATTTGCTCACTCATTGCCAACATCAGCAACTACAAAGACAGTCATCTTTTACTCCTCAAAAGTTTCAGGTGCAGAAAGCGCTTCTCTGCTCTATGCTGGAGTTGTACTGGCAAAAGGCCTCAAAGAGTTTTGAAAGAAAGGACCCCCATGGTTACTAGAAAGCATTGTGCTCTACAGCATAGTCAAAGGAATCGAATATGCCCAACTTATTACTCAATACAATATAAAAACTACTTACCACTTTCTTAGGTCAAGAGTAATGACCAACCATGAACTTATCTACCAAATAATAGTAGAACAAATATGGAAATGACCATTATAAGCTAAATATAACCCACCTCCCACAAGCTTTCCTTTTCATCCAAAAAAAAGTAGTAAGGCAGGGGAGATAAGGGAAGAGGGAAAGTAGGAAAATGCAGGCACATGTTTGCATATTACCATATGCTTCTTGGGGCTTGTGATGCCACAAGTGCTTGATATTTCAATTTATGTCAAACAAGATGGTGGTGTGCTGTCAAAGGGGAAAATTAAGCATCTATCTGGTGAAAGGCATATTCACATGATTTCAATCAGAACTAAAATATCTACTTCTGAGTATGGGGAGGGGACGACAAGAAAGAGGGGAAACAAGCAATGTTCTTTGTAAATAAAAGTTGCCAAAATAAACCAATTTTCTGCATACTGATCCTTTCATCATATATAAATATTCATTTACCTTATCCTCTTTGTTCAGAGAAAAACACATTCATTCAAATATGGAAAGACCATTCTCTAAGGGAGGGAGAGCAAAACCTGATTTGAATATTTTTTGAACCTTCTTAGTTATTACAGAGTATTTCAGAATCTTCCAACACTAATTTTACTAGGGGAAACAATCAATGACTGGATACCAACCCCCTTTTCTCTCAAGAACCATGTCTGGCTAGGGAGCTTGGTTTATAGATGTCAATTGCACTGTTTTATTCCCCCACACAAGGTCTTTCAGTCAGCCAGCCTCGGCTCAGCCTCCATTCCTGCCACATAAAGGGGATCTTGGAAAGGCAGGGCAGCTGATGAAATGTAAACGACCTCAATGCAAAAGCGGGGGTTGGGAGGAATGTGTGCCAGTTCTCTAGATCAATTCCCAAGTTTATATTTTCACAAATCTTTTTATGTACAGTCTTTTTTTTTTTTAATTTTAATGAGAAAAAAAAAGTGAGTCTATAGTATCCAGTCACTGCAGTTAAAGTGCGGGGCGTGAACTAGATCCCAGGAGGGAACCAGTCCACCATGTCACCACTGGCTTTAGGACATTCGCCACCTGGTTCCATGTCCCCAGGTTCCAACTCTTTTCATAATCAAAACACTGCTGACATTATAAATCCCAGATGGGTTTTCTAAAATCCCTCCCAATCAATATATCCAACACATAACTTATTGGAGACAACACAGAGCTCATTGACTAAGGTGAGTTTGGTAGCAAAGTTTTCAAAATAAATGAGGCAAAAATACAGCATTCAATCCCTTTGTGTCAGCAGACAATTTATGAAACAGGCAATTTCCAAAATGCTTTTCTTCCTTCTAACAAATATATGATATTTCATGTGGGAAGAAATAGAAACTGGGGAGGAGGGAGTAAAAAGGGGGATAGCCACACAATCTTTTCAGTTATGCATATATTAAATAGCCAGCTGTACAGGAATAGGAAAGAAGCAGCCACAAAGCCTGCCCACCAGGAGACAACAGCCAAGGCAAGATGAAACAAAAGAAGTCAGAAATGAACTCAAGGTTCACCTTGGTCCACTCTAGGTTCATCTTACTTAGTAGAAAGTCTTACCTCTGCCTAGAAAGTCCATCAAGGGAATTTTCCCCACTGTGAAGAAAGAGGGAATAATTCCAGCACTGAGATATTTTCTTTAAAATGCAACCAAGTTTTATATCTATAATGCCAAGTATAGAGTACTATCTGGGAATAAAACTTTGAAGACTAAATTTAATGACTTTATCTAGGCCTGTTAATCAAGAGAAGGTTTGACTGTGTCACTCTAAATCTTGGCCTTGAAGAAGGGGTGCAGGTAATCCTACAACAAACATCCTTTGCTAAGTCAAACACTTTGTTTTCACTGCTTCAATGACAGATGAAAACAGCAGTCAGACATAGACATGCATCCGCACAAATAAGTGTCATCTGAAGGATAAAAGTAAAGCTCACTTTATAGTGTCTCCTGAAAGTTCAGAACACTGAGAGATGAGGCAGAGTCTTCATAATTCAAAGTTGGGGGGTGTAAAAAAAATCTAAGAAATATTATGAATAAATGAATATACTTTAAAATATGCAAAATTACAATTAGCCTTTTAGTGCATTCTAAAAGCTGACAGAGTACTTGATAATTTTCCTTTGGGGGCAGGGAGATGGAGAAGAAAACAGTCAGTGGGAAAACAGACAGAGGGAGATGGGAGTAAAAGAGAGGAGAGCAGCTGGAGGAGGGGGAGATGGAGAAGAGGAGGACAGTCAATAGAGGTGGGGGGAAATTAATTAAGGTAAAGAGGGAAGCCAATGGAAAAATATTCCCTGGGTTTTTTTTATATCTAATTTATTTATTCATTTCAAAATTGTGGGTATGTGAGAAAAAGAAGCACAAATTCCTAACATACTATTTTATTTATTTATCTACTTCTAATTTTTTGTTTGTTTAGTGGCAGGAGGAAAAGCTAACCCCAACCTCTGAAAGTAAGAACAGTACCACTGACGTGAAAGAAAATCCTTTGGCCAGTGATCACAAAACACAGGTTGAAAGGTACAGAACAAAGACAATTCAAACATACAAAAAGAAACAAAATTTGTACTTTAAGCCATTTCAAGTTAAATCTAGGGAATCCTAGGGAAGCTAATAAAGGTTTCTAGTGTTTACAATTAAGAAGAGTAAAGCAGAAGTTCCTGGAAGCTTAATTTACATCAAGTTCAAGGATTTTAATCAGAAGTTTCCTAAATGTGAAATCAGTAAATAAATTTTTAATTTATTAAATTAAATTAATTAAATTCAAGATCCATATCATGGTTGAAATCTCTTTTTTCCCCTCTCCCAATAAGAAAAAGAGGCGTTGAATAAAGGGTTTTACAGAATGGCCTTTCAACGCTGACCAGAAAAGACAGGTCAATTTTTGAACAGTACTACTCAAGCACACTTTCTGCTACTTTTTCTTTTAGGAATATTCAATATTTACTCTCAGCTTACTTTCTATGAATTTTAATTTTTAGTTGTGCACATAATTATAGTAATTTTAATTATACCTAATATTTAGAATCAATGTGGCAATTAAAAGATAACATTACAAACAAGTAAATTCATCATACTCTATAAGTATATCATATCAATTTTTTTCATAGAACCTTATTTTTTTTTAAAGTCATGCTGGGACCAAACCCAGAGCCTTGGGCATGCCAGGTAAGCAATCAACCACAAAAAGACCTTTCCAACATTCCCAACAAACATTAACTTTCTATTAAGTCATCAAGGACTTTTAATTACAACAAAGGAAAGTTCCAACAGCCAAAGACCTAATTCAAGAACCACTTTTGAGCCAGGCGATAGTGTATGCCTTTAATACCAGCATTCAGGAGGAAGAGGTAAGCAGATCTCTGTGAGTTTGAGGCTAGCCTGGTCTACAAAATAAGTTCCAGGATAGCCAGGACTGTTTCGGAGAGAAACCGTGTCTCAAAAGACAAAACAAAAACACTAACAACAACAAAAAACACTTTTACACATTAACTCTATGCCCTCTCAAGTCCAAAGTAGAAATACAAAATCTTGTTTTTTCTTTTTACTTTTTAACAAATTTGGTGTATCATTTTTGTGTCCTTTCCTCTCTTCAGAATAGTTCCCTACAGACAAGCTATTTCATGGTCACAATATTATAATGGGTCCTCTATTACAATATTTTATCTGATAAACATTAAACCTCATGGCAAAGAGTTGAATGCCAATACAATTCTTAAGGTTGGTTTCAAATACTTCCAAAGTGAATGAATGATTTGGTTACCATTTCATACAATTAATATTTAGTGACATCAGTAGTGTGGTTCCTTAGACTTCATGTTCCCCCTCTAAATTGTTTTTACCTAGATCATTTTATATTGTTATCTGAGCATGTGTGTTACCAATATTTCTAAAAGGGACACAGAGCCTTCAAGTCAGCACATACCAAAGGGTTCCTAAAGTAAAACTGAAAACACAATTTCCCTCAAGAAGTCATCTGCCCTTAGGAAAATACTATGGAGAGGGGGAAGGAGGGAAAAATGAGGGTGAAGAGGAAGAGGAGGAAGAGAAAGAGGAAGAAGAAGGGAAAAATAGAATACTGATAAAAATACTATTTTGTAAGCATAGAGTACTGATAAAAATACTATTTTGTAAGCGTATTAAAAGCTGTTGGCTTTTAAATATTTTAAATGCACACAAAAATGTGCACAGATGGGCATCTTTTCTCCTCACATTAGTCGAGGAAAAAAAATCTTTCATTATCAAGCTCCAAGTCCTTGAATTTTTTAAACTTAATTGTGCCTCTATTTCTTAGAATTCACACCCCAAGGCCAAAGCTTTCCTGCCACCAGTCCTTCAAATCTGACTTGGACATTACACGGGAGGAGGCTCCAAGCCTCCCTGAGGTCTCACTCCTTTTACAACACACGAAAAAGCAGTCGATAATGGGTCCATGCTGAATTCACTGCTCCCCACGTCTCCTCTTGGGACACAAGCCTAGCAGATGTGATAAAAACTGTGTCAGAGAAGTGGCTCTAGTTTGTGCCTTAATGACAACTTAAACCTCTAAACCAATACAACCAAAAGATGAACAGAGATGGCTGTTATCTCTCTCTGCTGCCAATCTTCCAATGTCTTGGAACTAAATTAGCGCCTCTCCCGCAACTTCCCCTGCCACCTCTCAAAATCCATTCTAATTTTAAAGGATAAATGAGTTCAGGAAACACATTGGTGGCACAAGTGTCTGGGTGCTCTGTGTGTGTGTATGTGTGTGTGTGTGTGTGTGTGTGTGTGTGTGTGTCCTATAATTAAGCCCTGACACATATTTCATAGAGTTTTATTTTCTCAAGGTATGACTGAGCATTCAGATGTCATAAAAGACTACCTATTAACTCCCTCTGATCAGTGCCCCAGTAACCATATTCATATATACTGCTGGGAGATTTACAGTCTCCAAAAAATACCTAAATGTCTACAGGTAATTTTTAAACATGTTCAAACATAGGAGGTGATATTCTGAGTTAATGAAACATTCTAATTATTAAAATTTATATAGGACAATTTCTTAAACCATGGGCGGTTTACTTTTAACTTGTAAGAACTCTTTTGTCTTATCTAATGATATGGTACCATAAAAATTGATTTAAATGTGTACCTCTGATACCATTTTTTAAATTCTATAATTCAGCCTTCAGATGATGGGTCTTTTAACCCAGTATCTTGAAAGCCCATTCAGCCATAATTGCATACCCACCTAATCAGCAATCATTGTTCTGGGATGCGGGACTTTGTTGTCAAGACAAGCACCAAAACCCTTTAAAAAATTTTTTTTCAGAACTGGCATAAGAAAAAAGTGATCTTTGTCAGACAAGGACAAATTTATGCAAATCTTTTATAAACATTCACAAACATTTATTTAGCTTTTGAAATGTTGGCCTCATTTGAGAGCATGAAAATGAGGGGGAAGTAGGAAAACGCAAAGGACAGCTTAGAAGCTGGCACACTACATAAATATTCAGAAGGAAGATTATAGGATTCATGTTAGGCTGTCTTAGGCTTCTCCAAAGTCCACATAGAATAGCAAAGAACAAAACTAACGAGAAGTGCAGCAGATGTTAGACAATGCATCGGCCTCTTTTCCTCTCTCACTTGGCTATACTTGGACGCTTTTATATTTCCTTTCAATATGGTTAGGTCATTCAAGGATTCTCCTATAGACGTGTATTGTGGTTACAGATCTATAAGCTGGGGGTCTGTCAGCTTTCCAAAAGTTTCCAATGAAAAGGCATTATGCAAATTCTACCTCTCTTACCCTCTTTCAGGGGGGAAAAAAGCCTCCAGTATGCAGTCATCAGAGTATTGGAAGCCCCAGCCTTCATTTCTGTATGGCTGTGTTTGCCTCAGGGCCACGCTGCTTGTTTTGACAGTGGATCCCCCTAGATAGTTGGGATTAGTCGAGCTTGTTTAGATAAACTTGAAATCAAGGCCTTCTCTAGGTAGACAGCTAGATGTAGCTACTGAGTTTCCAGCTGCCTCCTCCTTTCATCCCCAAACAACTGCAGATTCACAGTAGCTATCACAGCCACAGGCTATGTCACATACATAAGTACAAAATTAAAGGCTGCTAAAAAGGCCTTTGTAAGTCTTAATGCTAAAATAAGGAATCTGTACTGCTTGGTTTATACAAATGATTCTAGTACTGCCAGTATGGAACTGAATCCATCAGTTAACAAGGCATGTTAATCAAGGCTTCTTCTGATGGACAGGATCACGGTTTGGTAATTCACCTAACCTCCACTTACTAGCTCTTGCATGAAGATAATAGTTGAAAATGTTGAAAAGAAAATAGTAGCCTTTATTTATCCAGGGCAGGGGAATGATAGCACCATCAACAAACACTGCAAGCAAAGAATGGGAATCAAAGTATAAATATCAGACATGCTTTGAAAAGAGTATTATTTGGCAATTGATTAGACAGGCTTCCAATGCTTGGTCATCTCTATATCAGAACTAATATTTCTCACAACTTACAAGTTATGAAAGGAGGTCAGGAGGAGTCAGGACTGAGAAAACTTAAAATTAGAGCAGACTGATGGTGTCCCCACACTACAGAAACAAAAAGCAGGTGATATGAAACACTAACAAAATAAAAAAAAATGTGTAAGTGATTTCCTAAAATCTAATATTCAACATTTAATCTTAAAAAAAAAATCTCTTCAGAAGGCTAACAAAATGTAAGGAAAAAATAATTCAACCTCACACACGTTTTATTTATACAGTTCCAACATAAACTAGCATTCACCTATGGGAGCCTGAGACCAGCATAGGCTTGAACATTTTCTAGAACTCTTTTGTGACTCCATACAGTCCGTAAACTCCTCTTAGTTACTGTAAAGTCACACGAGGCAGCTGCAAGCGTCTCACTTATCACGGTGCATTCTCACCAGTCACTAGCTTACATCACCACTTCAAATAAAAGCCCTAAAGTACTGGAGCTGTTCTGGAACTGCATTGTCATATGTTTAATTTCTTGAACAACTTAGAACCCAAAGAGCTATTTAAGAACACATTTACATTTTCTATCACATAATCTACTTTTATGACCCCTAAAAAGGGTCAAAAGAACTTGAGAAAAACCTGAGCTACACAATGAGACACTATCTCAAAACAACACACACACAAACTACCAGAAACATAAGTCCCAGTTTTCTAGTCAAAATCTGACCAGTTGACTGTAGTGTGTAAACCTGAGAGATGCCTGACATACAACACTAAAGAGGAGGAGGAGGAAGACTAGGAGGAAGAAATAAATCACTAAGTGACGCAGACTCAGCACTATCCCAAACTCTAGGAATCCTAGGACAGTGGTTCTCAACTATGGGACGTGACTCCTTTGTGGGGCGAATGACACTTTCACAGCGGTCACATATCAGACATCCTGCATATCAGATATTTACATTACTATTCATAACAGAAGCAAAAGTACAGTTCTGAAGTAGCAACAAAATAACGTTATGGTTGGGGTGAGGGGTCATGACAACATGAGGAACTGTATCAAAGGGTTGTAGCATTAGGAAGGTTGAGAACCATTACCCCAGGAGGTATAAGGCCATTGCTAACAACACTGGTTCTGTGGTGAACCAACAATCACATGATTGTTGCTTAATGGCCAAATGTTTAGTACATGCTTTTTTTTTTTTTTTTTTTAAAACTTCTTTAAAAAAAATGAAAGATCATTTTCCAACACCCAGCATTCACAACTGTTATGTGACCTGGACTCATAAGAGAAGCATTTACTCCTCTGGTTCACAATCCCCAGGTGAGGTCCACGACTTTTCTAAGCAAACAAAAATACCTTGGCCTCTGGATTTGTCAGCCTCTTTCCACTTCAGATTCATTTTGTCTGTAATATTTCTGAAAGCAGACTAGAGGAGGGGAGGTTTTCCTGGGGCTCCACTCACCACTCATTCCTACACTGTTACCTTCCAACATTCTGTTAGATGAGGAAAGTGGGAGGCCTTCTTACTGACCCTATTTACCTTCTGGTCCCCTTTCCAACCTCTTCGCATGAAATCTGTTTCTTGGGATTTTCCTTTTCTTCTCTGCATCCTGCTCCACCTATACTTTAGTTTCGATTAAACTCACTGGATAAATGAGTAAACGGAACCCTCTGTTTTGGACAACCTCCTTTTACATGCCTGTTCACCATTCTGCCTTGTGTTCTATAGGTACTCCAAGTTCAACACCTCAAAGCTCCAGGCTCACCATGTACATTCCTATACAGCTCTGATCTTTCACTACATCAGAGTAAAAAAGGCTTTCAGAATACCACTAATTCTTACTGGGGGGAGATGGTTCATTTGTGTTACTAAGACTCAAACATTCACCGTGGCTAATGGATTTCAAGATAACTTGTGAAGAAAAGTCCCTGAAACCTTTCTAAGTGTTTGCAAACATGGCAGAGGGGGAAGCAACCTCTAAAAGCAAGTGTGCTTTAAGAGTATCTTAAAAAGAAACAGTAGTGTTTCCCTAAGCACATCATTTCAACATGCAAACATTTAGTTGCAAACAATGTGCTAGAAGCCAGGGATGAGACAGACCAGGTAAAATGTGGCCCTAGAGCACACAGAGTATAAAATCTAGAGAGACAAAAGCTAATGAAATGAATGCATGGATAACTCACTCAAACTGCACAGCCGCTGTCAAAGAAAAGAACACAGAACTATAGACAACACAGCAGAGGCCTGAATCAAGAATAACTTCTCAGAAAGTGACAGTGTGAGGGAGGCTTAGGGGTGAGCAGAAATTCACAAGGCAAGAATGAGAAAGGGACAGAAAGAGAGGGGTAAAAGCAACAACAGGAGCATGAGATACATGTATAGGAACTTAAAGAAAACCCAGCAACAAGGAAGAGGATGGCTGGCAAAAGAGGGTGGACTGGCAGCGGCCACAACATGAGGAATCTTAAGTCCTGGAAAGGAGTGTGGACCTCAAGATCATACACTGCGACTCACTGGAGGGTGTGGGGCCTTTTGCATCCCACCTGCACATGACTTTCCAACTCAATCCACTCTCAGCCCATCCAGGCCCTAGGCACTCAGACTACTCGTCATGAGTTCTTCCTGGCTCCTGAGCTCCTTTCTATAAGAATCAGTGAAAATAACTGGCAAACAAAAGACTTGAATTTACCAGAAAATCAAGCTTCAAAAGTTAAGATTTATTCATGCCATAAAAAAATTAAAGAAATGGAGATTATCCAAGTCAGAATAAGGTATTAGTAATTTCAATTGTTTATTGTTTATGTCTAAGAATATGGATTATAGATAATTTTAAAAACTAGATTCATGTAAATTTCTTTTGAATATGAAATTGGCATACCCAAACTTGGTTTCTCACATGCCAGTGGTCATCTGTTTTCTTGAGAAGCTTTAAAAAACTAAGAGTTGGGTCTTAAACTAAAAGTCCTACCTATGTTCAATGAGTCTATTACTAATTTCATGCAGATATTATCCTCTTGTAGATGAATTCAATCTTGAACATGACTAAAATTAGCTTCATATAGACTGGCAGAAGAACAGAAGACATTCTGCATATCACACCTTATTTAATTAGTATTTGGTCTCTGCAGTTTCAAACACATAGCTACAGCATGCAGGAGCAATCCCCTATGCCAGGTCACCTACCTTACTTCCCAGTTACAAGTGTGGGATGAAAGATTTGTGCTGGAGTCCTAGGAAGAAGCAACCTACTCCCCTTCACAGTTGTGTGTCTTTGTAATCAGTGTGTTTTTGTTCATGTTCATGGATCCTAGGTTAGATGCTGTGATACACTAGGGCCTTAGAGAGAGAGAGAGACACCACAGCTTGTCTGGAGGACAAAGAAAGAATGTCTATCTCACCTAGCTGTCTTGAGGAGACACTGGGAAGAATGATGGAAGAATTATTTTCCAATCACCTGACTCCGGGCTCATCATGTAAACATTTATTTGTATTTTAAGACTTCATACAATTTCAGACATCATCAAATCCATAGGGAGCATCAAAACCTTCTCTATGCTTTACTTCCCTATATAACACATGGGGATTTAATAAACATGTTATTTGTCCGACCTTGTTCAAATTCTGAGTTCAAAGATCACAGTGTGAACACTGTTTCAGTGTGTGTGTGTGTGTGTGTGTGTGTAAATTTGCATTGTAACATCCATGCACAGTACCAGGTCCAAGAGCCTTGAACATAAAGCAAGCAAGCATCCCATCTTCCTGCCTTATTGACGGAGATTTCTGTCCTGCCCAGTCCTGCAGTTGTCCAGTCCCAAAGAAATACAGAGGCTTATATTAATTATATAATATATATATATATACATATATATATATATTAAACCAATTAACTCAGGTTTCTTATTAACTCTTACATCCTACATTAACCCATAATTCTTGTCTGTGTTAGACTCGTGGCTTGGCACCTTTCCTCAGCGATGCATTCTCATCTTGTTTCCTCTGTGTCTGGATGACAACTGCAGGCTGACCCTTTCCTCTTCTCAGAATTCTCCTGTTCTGGTTGCCCCACTTATACTTCTTGCCTGGCTACTGGCCAATCAGCATTTTATTAAAGTAATACAGGTGAAAATCTTTATAGAATACAAGACCATTGTCCCACAGCACCATATGGAGAAGGAAGATACTGGGCAAGTGTTAAGTGTCTTCAATTTTCTAACAGAAATATGACCAAGGTAGGGGCTAGAGATATGGCTCAGAAGTTAAGAGCATTGACTACTTTTCTAGAGGACCCATGCCCAATTCTCAGAACCCATATGAAGGCTCACAATCTTCTGTAAGTCAAGTTTCAGAAAGTCTAACACTTTATTATGGCCTCTGTGGGCACCAAGCACATGATACATGGATATACATGCAGGCAAAACATCTGTGCATGTAAAATGATTTTTTTAAGTTTTAAAAATAAAATAAGTAGGGTCATGATAAAAAGGAAAGGTCTCTCAGGTATAACTAGAGATATAAAAGCAGTGACTTGTAAACCATATTGTTTAAAAAAAGTCAGTATTTACCAGGTAAATAGGTTTTAAAGAAGATTTTATGGATAAAAGCTATGTGAAACATTACATCTTTTTTTTCAAGGTTGATAAGTAATATATAATCCTTGATAAATATTATTTTCTTCAAGGCCAACACCACATATACACCCAAAAGAGAAACAATTAAAAATAATTTTATAATTTCCTTTCACTTCCACTCACAAACCCATGCCCACAGTCTGAACGTTCTTATGTGACATTTAAATTCTGAAATTGATAGGTGTTAGTAAAAATTATAATGGCCAGAGGAATCTTTACCCTACATATAAGCATTTCAAAATGAAAGGTAACCACAGGCTCTAAAAAGCTGCAGAGAAACCCTGTCTCGAAAAAACAAAAAAAAAAAAACAAAAAAAAAACAAAAAAAAAAATGAAAGGTAACCTAGTAATACAAAGACCATACACAACCAAAAATGCTCATTTACAAGGACGGTGGGATCCATTAATAAATGTATCCATTAATAAAAATCTGAGATTTTCACCAAAAGTCTTGACATAGAGATTTTATAACTGTAATAAAAATTTTAAACTATTTGAAACCCCCTTCATCACCATTTAAAACGCTTTTACATTTTTAGTTGCATCTCAGATGAAAGAGCAAAGCATGCTGGGAAGTGGTAAAAATATATATCAATCAATTTAATATAGTTCTTGAGGTCCTAGCTAGAGCACTAAGAAACATAAAGGAGATCAAGGGGGTACAAATTGGAAAAGAAGAAGTCAAACTCTCACTGTTTGCTGATAATATGATAGTTTACATAAGTGATCCCAAAAATTCTACCAAGGAACTTCTACAACTCATAAATACTTTCAGCAATGTAGCAGGATACAAGATTAACTCAAAAAAATCAGTAGCCCTCCTGTACACAGATGATAAAAGGGCTGGGGAAGAAATCAGTCAATCAACACCCTTCACAATAGCCACAAATAGCATGAAATATCTTGGAGTAACGCTAACCAAACAAGTGAAGACTTGTATGACAAGAACTTTAAATCTTTGAAGAACGAAATTGAAGAAGATACCAGAAAGTAGAAAGATCTCCCATGCTCTTGGGTAGGCACAATTAACATAGTAAAAATGGCAATCTTACCAAAAACAATCTACAGATTCAACACAATGCCCATCAAAATCCCAGCAAAATTCTTCACAAAGAACAGTACTCAACTTCATATGGAAAAGTAAAAATCCCAGGATAGCCAAAACAATCTTGTACAATAAAAGAATTTCTAGAGTCATCACAATCCCTGACTTCAAACTCTACTACAGAGCTACAGTACTGAAAACAGCCTGTTATTGGCATAAGAACAGACAGGAGGACCAATGGAACCAAATAGAAGACCTGGATATCCATCCAAACATCTTCGAGCACCTGATTTTTGACAAGGAAGCAAAAAATATCAAATGGAAAAAAGAAAGCATATTTACCAAGTGGTGCAGGCATAACTGGATATTAAAATGAAGAAAAATAAAAATAGACCCATATCTATCACCATGCACAAAACTCAAGTCCAAATGGATAAAAGACCTCAACATAAAGCCAGATACACTGAATCTCAAGATTATATCTCAAGAACTATATTAAATTGATTGATATATATTTTACCACTTCCCAGCATGCTCTGCTCTTTCATAGCATTTCTGCCCAAACTGTTTTTACAGTTGGGGTATTTTCTTCGTTTTTGTTCTCTTACTCCTACACCAGAACACTTCTGCTCAGTTTATGTTACACTGCATGAGCAACTTGCCCTGACTGAATTAATAATTCAGATCTCATCTTGGAGAACACTCAAAACATTTACTCCTTGCATTCTATTGTCTATGTGTCTGTCTCATTTGTCAGTCTACATTTCTAGGCATAGAAATGGCTATGGCCAGTGTTAGTGAAATGCGGGGTTTCACAAATTATATGATTTATGTGAGTGCAAAAGCATGACAGTGAGAATTAAGAGCATGTAGTTTGGTGTAGCTTTGCCAGTTATACTTTGAAATTTCACTTTCTTACTTGTAAACTAGAGATGGTCACAGAAAGACCTTAGAAGAGAAAAGTGGGAAGTACACTTGAACACATTGGCACAGGGAACCACTCTCTAAATATAGCCCCAGCAGCACAGACACTGAGAGAAACAATTAATAAATGGGACCTCTTGAAACTGAAAAGCTTCTGTAAAGCAAAGAACATGGTCAACAAGACAAAATGACAGCCTACAGAATGGGAAAAGATCTTCACTAACCCCACATCAGACAGAGGTCTGATCTCCAAAATATACAAAGAACTCAAGAAATTGGACACCAAAACAACACATAATCCAATAAAAAAAAAAAGATGGAGAACAGACCTAAACAGAGAACTCTCAACAGAGGAATCTAAAATGGCTGAAAGACACTTAAGGAAATGTTCAACATCCCTAGTCATCAGAGAAATGCAAACCAAAAAACTCTTGAGATTCCATCTTACACCTGTAAGAAGGGCCAAGATCAAAAACACTGATGACAACTTATGCTGGAGAGGTTGGGGGTGGGGGGGACTCTTCTGCATTGCTGGTGGGAATGCAAGCTGGTACAACTCCTTTGGATGTCAGTGTGGCGATCTCTCAGAAAATTAGGAAACAACCTTCCTCAAGACCCAGTAATACCACTTTGGGTATATATCCAAAGGATGCTCAATTATGCCACAAGGACATGTGCTCAACTATGTTCACAGCAGCTTTGTTTTTCATGGCCAGAACCTGGAAAACAACCTAAATGCCCCTCGACCAAAGAATGGATGAGGAAAATGTGGTACATTTACACAATGGATTACTACACAGCAGAAAAAAAAAATAACGACATTGAATTTTGCAGGAAGATGGATGGAGCTAGAAAACATTATTTTGAGTGAAGTAACCCAAAGAAAGACAATTATCACATATACTCACTCATAGGTGGTTTTTAAACATAAAGCAAAGAAAACCTGCCTAAAAACCACAATCCCAGAGAACTTAGACTACAATGAGGATACTAAGAGTGACTTACATGGGAAGTAGAAAAAGAGAAGATCTCCTGAGTAAATTGGAAGCATGGGGACCTTGCAGGAGGGTTGAAGGAGGGAGGGGGGAGGCAGGCAGGGGAGCAGAGACAAATGTAAAGCTCAATAAAAATCAATTTAAGAAAGTATACATCTATGTATTATTAGAGATAATAATAGTAGACAAGGACAAATCAAGGACAAATACTTGACTAATCTTCAAGTTTAGAAATACCTCCTGAAAGTATCAGCAACCACCAAGAGATCCAACTACAGAATACGAGCATTGAAGCACATGCTCTGCAATCCCAGAACTTAAAGTTCAAGGCTAGTTTGGGCTACACACAGATGGTAACTCAAACAAACAAATAGTAGGGAGAAAATGATAATGGAGAATTTTACACACAGGAGCGGTGTGATCTGATGTAGACTTTAGAACACTATATATAGCCATTTTATGGACCAGTGGTTCTCAACTTTCCTGATAGTGTGCCCTTTAATAGAGTTCCTCATATTATAGTGACCTCCCCATCACAACATTATTTTTGTTGCTACTTCATAACTGTAATTCTGCTATTGTTATGAATCAATGTAAATATCTGTGTTTTCTGATGGTCATAGGCAACCCCTGTAAAAGGGGTCACGACCTCTAGGTTGAGAACCGTTGTTGTAGAAGATAGACTTTGGGGTCACTGGGTTGCTGGCCATTAGAAATAATACACATGAGAAATGCTGAGCATATAAATGCAAAAGAAATAGACAACTTGAACAGACTAGAAGCAGTTTAGGGATGAAAACACAGAAGACTTAATACAGACTTAAGGAACCAATAGCATGCAACTAAACCAAAACAGATTATAACTCTCAAAAGCTGGACCATTGAATTGTTGCAGCCAATAGAGATACATACTGTCAAGGCAGCCACCTGTGCTCCATCCACAGAACCCATATGGTGGAAGAATAACTCTGACTCCCACAAGTTGCCTTCTAGCCTTCCCACACAGGCACGTATATGCAAAACAAATATAAGTAATCAAAAATTTTAAATTTAAAAGTCATCAAAAACTAGACCTAGTTAACTGATAATCTTATTGGGTAACTTGCTAAAAATAAGACCAACCATCTACTGGTACCCTCAGACACTTGAATTTTTAAACGCTTATTTTATTTTTATTTTTTTATGTGTTTGGGTGCTTTGCCTTCATAAGTATCTGTGCACCATGTGGATGTCTGGTACTTACAAAGGATAGGATTAGAGTTACAGATGGCTGTGAGCTGCTATATGTATGCTGGGTATTGAACCTGAGTCCTCTGAAAGAGCAGCCAGTGCTTTTAATCATCAAGCCATCTATCTCTTGGAGAAAGGGGCCAGGCTGCTTGTTGGTTCCTGGCCACCTGGCTAGCTTAGACAGGAAATAATTACACAGAAACTGTGTTAATTAAATCACTGCTTGGCCCATTAGCTCTAGCTTGTTATTGGCTAACTCTTACATATAAATTTAACCCATCTCCATTAATCTGTGTATTGCCACATGGCAGTGGCTTACTGGCAAAGTTTCGGCATGTCTGACTCTGGCCATGGCACCATGGCATCTCTCTAACTCCACCATTCTCCTCCCATGCTATAGGCCAAGCCAGTTCTTTATTCATTAACCAATAAAAGCAACACACAGACAGAAGGACCTCCCACACCATCTATCCAACCCCATTTTAATGGTTTCTCTTGGGGGGGGGGGGAAATAAAACCAAAAACATGTATATTTCTAATAGCAATATGTAAGTAAGGATTACATGGTGTCATGACTATAATTCCAGCATGAGGCAGGGAACCACAACTTCCAAGAGAACCTGGGCTACAAGGCAAAACTTGGTCTCTAGAAACAAAAATAAATGAACAGATCATAAACAGAGCAGCAGATGCTTGTTCTTGGTATGTTCATACATCTTTAATCCAACACATCATTTAGAGAGCTGTAATACAATACCCTAACAGTCACACTCAGTGCAATCATGGTACTGATACTCTGCTCCAAGAAAATCTATAGCAATGCACTTTTGGAGCTATTGGGCTTACAGTCTAATTCAGTCTGTGGTCAGGCTGAAGGGATTAAGAATTTATATTTGTGCATACAAAAATTATAATTCTACCCATACTTCCAGAATGCCAAATATACATGAAAAGTAACTAGAGCAATTAGTTTAAAACCCCATACACCAACAGCCAATCTTAGAAAGCACATATGTACATGGGTCTAAAAAGAAAGTATTTCTTTAGGGCAGCTCTCTAACATTTCCCACTTGAGCTTCTCTGAACTACTCTTGATGACTATCCTTCTTGGCAGGGATGTAACTACATGGTGGCATCATCACTCATCATTCCCAACACCAGATTTTCTAACCACGCCACATTCAATGAATATCAACACACTTTGGCCATAGGTTACTTCTATAGCTTACTACTGACCACAGTTGTTGTAATCTATTGCTCTTTTCTTCTTACCTTCCTGGCATAGTGTCTGGCCCTTGGTGTGCAAACTTACTAATCACTTTCTGTACAAATCAAACTTAAGTCTCTCTCCTAGACTGGTTTTACCATCAAAAATAGTGATAAAGAGGAAAAGGGAGAAAGTATAGTCTCTTATTGGCAACGTTAGTGTCAAGACTAGGATGTAGAGTGTAATCTTCTCCATCATGACTTAGCCTTTGAATAAAATGCAAATGAATCCATATGATCTATCCTGTGGTATCTAGTGCCATAGAGAGCTTGCTATTCCTGCCTACAAGGAAAGTAGATATGTAGATAGTTTGAGTTCATTAAGTGTAAGATCAACCAGTGAGATCCTGTCCCAAAGATAGACAAACAAAAAGATTTCAAAAGCGAAAAGGAGGCCATGGAGGGAAAGGAGAACATGCGGAAGGGTGGGGGGCATGAATACAGGAGGGCGGATTAACAAGAATTAATTTTGTTTTATAATGTCAGAATTAAAAGTCATACTGTGTATGCTGTTTTAAAAAAAAGTTTCCAAAATTACATGCAACTCACTATGCAAAATAAACCAAATCTGAATCGACTACAGCAGTGGACTAGAGCGTAATCCAGTCTGGAGAAGAACTTCAAAAGCAAGACAGCTCCAAAATTTCAAGAGAAATGGGGTATTTCTCATGTCCCAATCAATTCCTTTTTCTCTGTGTGAGTCACAAAGCCTAAATCCCAATCTGGACCTCTACTTATGACTGTAATAGATAAGGTACACTCTTCATGATTCCTGCCTGATAACAGGAAGAGATCAAATATAATACATTAATAAATTCTGCAACAGAATGTTTAGTCTCTAGTTTATCAATATTAGAAAGTAACATGAAACTTTTCATACATTGGGCCACATCAAGAGAATGAAGGCCAGCCCAGGCCAGCCAGAGACACTAAAGGAACAAATATGTGATGGAGAGGTGGGAAAGATAGAAAAAGGGAGCAGTGTATGGGCTAGGGATAAAAGGAGGGTCAGAGATGTGATAGAGGTGACAGGTAAGAGAGTGGACTGAGGTCTACAAGCTGTCATTGTCAAACCAGTAGGGTTGGCAGTATAATGTACAACAGCCTGGAGCGTCAGCAGGTACAGATTCAGCCCCCTAACCTGTAATGAGGTCTTGGGACTCCCCTGGTTCTGGGTAATAAAGGAAGCCAGAGATGATGATGGGTTCTTTTCTGGACTGGGCCTCAAGAACCACCATGGCCTGCAATACCACCAGAGGCCATGTTGGTGTTGGTGGTCCAAGCTGCTGCCCCAGGCCACAATGAAGCTTGTGATCCCGTATACAGTCTATGCCTCCGTTGATGCCTCAGTGATACCTCTGTTGTGCCTCTGCTTTGCTGCCTCAGGGAGCCATGCTGAAGTGAGTGGCCTGTGCAACCACCACCTGAGACCATGTTGAGGCTCGTGATCCATGCAGCCACTGAGAGTCATGAGTGGGTCAGTGGTCCAGCAGATATCTGCAACCTACATTACCATTGAAGTACATGCAGATAACCATGGTCCCAACGAGGCCTGAAGCAGCATGGGTGGGAGAGAGCCAGTCCCACCCAACTCCACCCCATTCAGACCATCTAATGGCTTTCCTCAGCTGAAGGCTTTTCTGGCACTGATGCAGACGAGGAAGACTCATCCTTCCTTGGGGATATGGCTACTAGAAATCTGACCACGCTATAGTGAATACTTGGACAACACAAAATGGACTTTTGTTTGTTTGTTTTCGAAGGGGGAGTCACAGGAGAGGGATGGACATGGGAAGACTGTGAGTTGAGCAAAATCGGAGCACATGATGTGAGATTCCAAAAAAAATCAGTAAAAATAAATTATTTTTTTAAAATGAAGAAATCATCAGTAGGCAAGTAGCAATGCTCATTAGTTCATTATTTGTTTATTTGTTAGTTTTTTATTTTTTTTTTTGAGGCAGGGTTTCTTTGTGTAGTCCTAGCTGTCCTGGAACTAGCTCTGTAGACCAGGTTGGTCTCAAATTCACAGAGATCTGCCTGCTCTGCCTCCTGAGTGCTGGGATTAAAGGCATGAGACACCACTACCCAATATAATGAATGTCCACTTATAATCTCTACTGTCTCTCTAATCAGAATCTTTTAATCAATTTACCAAAGTTATCCGTGAATAACAAGAAACTTAGAAAATGTTTCTTCAGAGCATATCTGCAACACAAGCACAAAACCCATATTCAAACAATTACATATTACCCAAAGAAGATTATTTCCATCACAATTAGCCCAGAGTATGCAACATATTTGCATTCGTTTTTAGTATCAAGCTGATGTTTATTTTTTTAAATTTGCTTAATTGACTATGGTGAAATTCTGAAATCATATAGGCCATGTGAAACCACAAAAGAGCACTTTTTAATTTTTCCCAATGCACCATGTTTCTACATGGCTCACATACATTTGTACAAGAAACGCTGTTAGTTTCTATATAAAGATTTCCATAAAATTTTTATAGTTTTTATAAATGCATAAAAATTGTTGGATTCATTATAACCTGTGTTTCAGTGCCAGCGGAAAGAAAAATGACCTGTGATTCTAATAGCAATCTCTGTATATGGGGGTGGGTACACATACACAGACCCCTCTTTCCAGGTCACTAAGACACTATTTTATCAAAATATACAATGAGCATTTGAAGAAATAACTTCTAGTACCCTCAACTCTAACAGCCACTCTTAGAACAAATGAGCTATAAAAGTACAATTATGAGAACAAATTAATAATTCTACATGTTTTAATGTAAGAATTACATTATGACCAGTATGCTTTAAAATCATGTATAATACCTGTTTCACTTGATACAGTACAATGCTATTTAAGGAAGTATCTGATAGGTTACTATGCCTTTATTTCATATTATTCTATGCCATACATAATTACTACCAATTATTAATCTGAAAAATGCCTATTGTTTTAAAACCAATAATTGGCTTTTGATGGGAGTAGTATCATTTACAAACATATAAGTTTAGCTATCATTTTCCCTTAATTCAATTAGTATTCATTAAAATGGTACTAACAAAGTTTTACAAATTATTCCCATAATTATGAATAAACAGAGTAAACAAAATGACATAGTACACCGAGCTGACTACAGAACTATGGTTTTATTTGTGAGTCAAAGACAGTCATGTTTTTTCTTATTTCCAGTGTCAGACTAGCATGCTATCTTTGAGAATGAGAGGACTGCATTACTATTGTGCTTCTGCACTGTAACAGGAATTTTCTACTGCTTATTGTTGGAGGCTCAAAAGAATAGGTTTTTCCCATAATCCAAAGTAATTCAAAATCCACCTTCAATTTCATAACCTTTAACTATTAAAAACTGCTGATTTCATTATATACCTATGAGTCAAAGAATTTCTTTTTCATCTCATACATAAGCTATTAGAAGATTATTTTTTCCAGAAGTACAAGATCCTTTCAAGTCAGAACCCTACTGCTGGTCAGAACTGCTGGTGTTTTAGTATTTAAACTAGTTAAGCTTTAAACAAAAGCAGATAAGTAAGCAGTGTGAACTCTGAAAAGCCCTTGCTTTTCCCGTTTTATTGTTTATTTTGCTTTTTAAAAATGCACTGTGCATCTTCCAGGAATTAACAAAGCCTATACTTCTAGGCTCACTAGATTTTGATGAACTATTGAGTGCTACACTGACTTAATGGTTTAAACCATAGATGTCACTGTGGTCTGACTGTGTCACAGACAACTTAAGGAGGGAAAACGGGGCACAGAGAAACCACTCTGTCAGTAATTACAACCAAGAGCCCTAAAATGTGGCTCAGGCTGCTCATTACTTCTTTCTGTATCAAGACCCTTATTTACATTTCAGATTACATTTTTTATGAAACAGTAAGATCTATCAGAGCTGAGAAGACTGAAATAATGAGGGGAAACATTTTAATAAAACGTGTTGGGTCTGCATTACTTCTGTGACAGAAAGAAAGGCTTCCTCTGTAGTGATGGATCATTTATTCCGCTTCTAAACGAGAAGCAAAAAGATGAAACTGATGAACTTTTACTGCCCGTTTGTCTTTAGCAGACAATTAAGACAGAGAAGATCAAAATGGATTATCATACCATGCAGACAACTGGCCCAACAGTAATACATCTCTGAGAGCACAGATTTGTAACTCTCTTTTATCCTCCCCTTTCTTCTTACTTCTTTTTCCACTCTAAAGGCAGTGCTAGCTTTGTGGCTCAAGGAGAGCCAAAAGGCTGGTCATCATTATTCAGCCACAGATGTCAATCTAACCTCCCTTTTTTCTCAGTTTCTAAAGCAGTGAGGCACAATAATTTGTGACAGATTCTTTTACTGTAAGGTACAAAGAACACACAGAATAAAACATCTAGCATCAGCCAGTGTCTCTGATCAAGTGTGCGGTACATGGGAAATACACTATATGTAAAAACAAGCTCTGGCAGTTTAGGTGAACGAGGAGTAAAAATCGAACGGAGAGGTTATGGGGGAGAGAACAGGGGTGTTCACACCCACACAGTGATAACTGTTATATTGGGTGGCCAATTATCTTAAATATTCCTTAAGGACCACATCATAAATGTTTTAATATTTGAAATACTGTACTTAATGCTTTCACAAAAATAGAAATATTCCTAAGAATCTCTTATAATGGTATACAGGAAATATATATCTGGGAAAGACAGATGATCTGGTTTATTCAAACAAATGACAACATGAAAAAAGCCTATGAAATCAGAATTAAAAATTATTTTAAACAAAAATTAAGAAATAAGCATTTCTTTCTTAATTATTATTATTAATTATAAATATTATAAATAATTATTATTTATTTCTTCATTCTCTTTCATAGTAGATATGATTCTCAAGTACATTTTTGGAAATTGGAAAACTATCTTCAAAAATCAAGTAGATTTTTCATATCTCATTTCCTGAGTTGTTTGGGATCAAGAACAAAAATTATATATCTTATATTTGAGGAGATGCTAAATAAAACTGTATTGTGTACATTCTGATAGGTTTTCCTTGAGCCCAAAGTTTGGTTCTCAAATTTCAGCACTGTGTCACTCCTCCAAACAAAGAAACAAATACCTCTATCCTGTGAGCAACTTTACAATAACTACAGCTGCTACTTCATAACTACCTACTATAATTTTAATCACTCGAACTTTGACAGAGAAAATGTATGTAAGGCCATCTTAATCAACTGGACTCCACATGCGATGAGAGTGCATAAAACAGTCTAGATTTTTCTGTGGATACACATATACATGTACATACACCCTCCTCAAACACATGAATACACACATGTACTAGGAAGAAAAGAACATAGATACTAAAACTCCAGATTGTTCCAGCAGTTTCTTCTGAGTAGTAAAATACCAGAATGGTTTATATTTTCTTTATGCTTCTTAAATTTTATTTTTGCCTTAGCTCTACTTTCTAGAGCTTTATTACAAACTTCTTACCTATGCAGTTTCTGAAGTTATATACTATAAAACTCATGTCTCTGTTTTGGCGTTAGTAGAGACCTCTGTCTGAAGGACTAGACCCAGATGGTAACCATGCTGTTCCAGGTTTTCTCCTAAAGAACTGTACCTCCCTAGATTATTCAGGTCAGCAGATCACAAAGGTTATTTACCTACTTAAAAAGATTTAAGAGAATACTTATTTCCTTAAGAGCTATGACCATCAGTAAATTACAAGCAACAGTTTTTCATCCTATAGATATTACTTAAAGAAAGATGATCAGAAATTTTCTTAAAATCATATAATCTTCAGATTATATTGTTTAATTGAAAGGACTTAATCTCATAGCAACTTAAAACATGATAAAAATTAACTCAACTAGTAGATGACAACGATAAGTAAGGTAAGATTTTAATTTATTTTTAAATCTTATTGTAATCTTGAGGTCAACACAAAACAAACCTGACCAACTCTCCCAGATTCTTATATCCTAACACCTTGTTACAAAGCATGTCATTACGCTGCTTATTTTGTATTGCTGGATACACTGTCACCCCTGTTTCAAAAGGACATATTAGACTCCTAACTCTCTCTATGACAGGCCACAATACAAAGATGCTACCACTGCCTTGCGTGTTTCTTTTCATTATATTTACCCTCACTCAAGGACTTGTAACAAAAACTTTGAATGAATACATCAGGAGCATGCTTTGTGCACAATATTCCATGTGTGAAAGGTTTTATAAAGCTGTAAAAGATAAAAAGTAATAGCATTGTTGTAAAGATGCTTTTTGATTATTTAAAAACTATGCAAACTGAAAACTTAAACTAAAAATGTAATGAGTCAAATAAAGCCACAAAGTGTCTTCAGTATTCCTTGGGGTGTAAAATGGAGCTTCAACATATAACCTGGAACCAACTATAGAGTAGACTGACATGAGAACTTCAACAATGTTGTGCCATTGTTCATGGAGTGCTGGAAATTTGAAAGATGATGGGACTACCCAAGCAGCCTTAGCACTCCCTACCATGGTCAAAGCCACTTTCTCCCTGAAAGTACCTGCTTTACTCCAAGGTGACAACAGTAGTGTCACCTGCACTGCAAATTCCATGGTAATGTTAAAAGGCTCCTTCCCTTTTTGGTCAGACTGCTTGACTCCTTAAAAAGTATATTTTAAAAATAAATCATCAGTTCACAGGCATCTCAGAAAGAATTTCCTATTGACCCACAGGCAATGACGCACCTAAAGTGGAATCTCTTGCTTAGCTGTTGTGCATAGCCCTCTGGAGGAAACACTCCAAATTTAGCATTAATATTTTCAATCCTACTTCACTGTGCTTTATATTTTGTCTCTGGTTCCTAATTACCACTTCTATTCCTTTCTAAATTTCATTTATCTCTTTCAGTAAAGAGAACAGTAATAATATGTTGAACAACTCTGAAATAAATTTTGTCATGTAAAAAATTAATTACGCATTCCAAACCTGGTCACTGTAGTCCTCTGGGAATTGCCTCTGCACCTCAGGATCTGTAAATAATTGACAGATAATATTAATTGGCTTTGGATTAGTGAGCAAGCAGAGGATCACACATTAATATTTGATCAGAAGATGATAGCAGCCCTGGCAGGGGATCCAAGGGGGCAGCTGAGGCTGCTATGTTGATGAGCACAAGGAAGGCCTCAGCAAGGCACTCCCATTGCCCTCCTCCAGAAATACAAAAAAGAAAAGATTTAAAGGCCTGATGCTACTGTTAACTTTAGAACTATTACCTAATATAAAAATCTTGCCAGCTGCAAGCTGCCCTCAATATACTTTTCCAAAGAAAATGAGTCTTAAACCTGCTTGACTTTTCTTCTCTAATCAGCAGCCTTTTTTTCATCATTACGAATGTTGGCCTGATCAGCCTAAGTACCAGACACAGACCAGGGAGAAAGGGACAGCAAGGGTGGAATTCTTTCAAGAAACAAATGTAAAAGTCAGCACTTCAGAAAATAAAACATAGCTTTCCCCAAGTGCTTATGAAAACAAAGCTACAACTAAAGGAAGTTTCCTTCAGAGCAAACCAGTACTTTTGGTCTGGTTCGTTAGTTTAAAAAAAAAATCAAGTATTATATGAAATGATTCTTACCTTGACATAATTAGGTTTGTATAGAAACTATAAAAATACAAAAGTGAAAACAGCTTTTCTGATCACCTCTGTAGTATGGGGGGGTCACTTAATGTTTAAATCATAATTGCAAGATGTTATATCTGTAAGTCAATATAGACATGTTCTAAGTAATAAATAAATAAATAAATAAATAAATAAATACCTAAACTACAGCCAATAGGAAAGCAAGTAATCTTTTCAATAAAAAAAAAGATTTGGCTCCTCAGAGATAATGCTGCAGAGATGACGGGTCAGAATACCATATATTTGGGAAATCATGTATCAATGCAAAAAAAAAAGTTTCCTTCTAACAGTATCTCACGGTACACTGCTTGTTTTTCTTATGTGTCTTTAACAGCTACACTAAACCGCCAACTGGCTTCTCTGTGAACAGAAATCCTCGTAAAGGTTCAAATCTTTCAAGTCACAATTAATTCTTCAGTGAAAACAGACCAAAAAGAGGTGAGGGAACTAAACTTACTACCTTTAAATTTCTGAAATATCTGTTTAAAAATCATGAAAGCTATTGGACACATTTTTAAAATCTAAGATTATTGCAAGGAACAGAAATATTCACAAATACCAAAAATATTGTTCCCCATATAGGTGATACATAATAAAGATTGTTTTTGGTTCTTTGGGTGTTCTGTGCTTAGCTTTCCAACAGATGGCTACTATTATGGAAAACCACAACCAATCAAAATGCAGAGTTGTGGGTCCCAGTCCCAATGGAAACAACTCCCACACCTAAGACTAAAGGAACATTGTAGAGAAGGGGCAGAAAGATTGCAAGATCCAGAGAATCAAGGAGTTTCTTGTGAGATAGTCTCCTAGTAATTACACTCAAACAGTCTCACCAACATGACTACCTAAACATGAGCTAAGCACAGACAACAACCGTAGACATGACAAAGTGGATGGGGGAAAAACCACAAAGCCTCAATCCTACACAAAGAATTGCACATGACTAAAGAACACTGGGAGTGGGATAAATGATCTTCCACAGGAAGAGCACAGGAACTGGTTGTGCAGTCCTAAAGGGTAAGCCTGAAAACACACGAACAGGTAACATTTTACAGACTGAGCAGGTATCAGGAATGTACATGTATATTCATATCCACATACGCATACAACAACCATGAATTTGAAAGATATCAAGAAAAGATATATGGGAGAATTTGTAGGAAGGAAAGGGAATGAGAAAATGATGTAACTAAATATAATCTTAAAAGAAATAATAAAATAAATTTTAAAAAAAGACAAGTGGAAATCACCTTATCTCTTTACCTTCACCTTCTGAGAAGTGACTAATGACGTGTCTATATTGAGACCTGGGGAGTTCTAGAGTAATGCTCTCTCTGCAGCACCACTGAGGGCCACCCTTCTGAGCCAGAGAGAAAAGGTGTTGCCTGTCTTTGGCCTGCTGGCTTGAACTATACAAGGACTCGGCTCTCCAGAGACAAGTGGCCAGAAGGCAATAACTGGCAGTCAAGATAGGGATAGTACCTCTTTTATCCAAAATGCTTGGGACCGAGTGTTAAAGATTTGTGAGGTTTTCATATTTTAGAAATATTTACAAAGACTTCATGAGCTAAACATTCTTGCCAAAATGCCAACATCTGATGTTAGAGCATTTCAGATCCACACATGTTCAAACTGTATGGGGCCAAACAAAGAAAAGTTAGTAGCAAGGTATGACAGACAGCCTAACAAACCTGGTGGGTAGCAAAGCTAAAAAAAGCACAGTGACTATCATTCCTGAAACATATAAAATTATCTGATAGAAACAAACTCAAAAGCAGCATCTCTAAGATACTGAGAGGCACAACGAACCAGACAGTGGGAAAGCCAGAATCACTCACAACTTGCTCCTTTTCTCCCAAATGCCATGTGATTAACATACTCTTTAACCATATATATGACTTTATATTGGATTCTTAATAGCACACCTTCTATCAAAATACCAGCAGAAATAAAAGACACAGGACTTATTTTTGTGGCACCATTTTGTGAAGGGATAAACGCTAAAAATCAAAATTTGTGGTTTATTCTTCAAACTTTGCTATTGTGTGGTACAAAGTTTTAAATCTCTTTTTAAAACTTCTATTAATAAGAAACCAGAGTAATTAAAAACCCATTGCTTTAAAATAGTATTTTCAATAATTTTTTTCATATATACAATATAGAAGAATTAAGAAAATAAATGGAAGAGGCCGGGCGGTGGTGGCGCACGCCTTTAATCCCAGCACTCGGGAGGCAGAGGCAGACGGATCTCTGTGAGTTCGAGGCCAGCCTGGTCTACAAGAGCTAGTTCCAGGACAGGCTCCAAAGCCACAGAGAAACTCTGTCTCGAAAAACCAAAAAAAAAAAAAAAACCAAAAAAAAAAAAAAAAGAAAGAAAGAAAAAAGAAAATAAATGGAAGAGATGAATCCAGTTTGGAACGCTGAAAGTAAAGATGACTATGCCAGCAAGTAAAAAAGGCTACCCCAAGTACATTATAGTAAACACCGCTTCAATTGTTGGCAGGATAAACGCCCAAGGAGAGTCTCAGATTTTAACAGAACAATGTTCCAGGACAAAACATTCACTATTGTTTACTACAATTCAAGCATGAGACTTTTGCTTGGTTTTCTTTACAGTCTCAGAGGTTTACAAAAAGCAAACTTCATGAGTCCTTAACATTCTCTAAAACATTACTTTTTTTAAGGCAATGCTTAAAAAAATTAGACCACGTCTAATCTATAAAGTTCCATTCAATTAATTCAAAGATTCAGTCTGATAGTCAATAAAACTATGAAAGCTATTTTGTAAAACTTAAGACAGAGACTGCAAAAATTTATTCGAATTATCTTAAAACATCTATTTTGTACAAGAAGCTGTAATCTTTTTTTTCACATTGAATTGATCAGGATGCCATAATGCCACCAAAATACTGAAATTGGAAAATGTGAGTTAAAAAGGTCCAAAGACAGTCTATTTTCTCAAGCAACACAGCACCCTCCTTACTAACAGCTTCAGCATGGTACATACAAAACATAGCACCCTGCAGTTAAGCGAACCGCCTTTAAATTTCTGTCTGGCAGCAATTCACTTGTGCGTCTGTATGTTTTTTACAAGTACTCTATGTATTTCATTGCATCAGCTGCATTTCTTTGAGTTTTAAGTGGTCTGGGAGCATTTTATGAAATGTTCTATATATTTATATGGAAAATAATGTACACTGGAAAATAGCATCAGTCTGATATTTATATATTTGTTTATTAATCCACCCTCAAGTGCTGTAACTTCTTATGTCCCCAAACACCTTCTCATTCAGAAGCTCATCACCAAATGCAGTGTGACCACTTTGAAGGCAAAATCAAATCTGCAGATCAGAGTGTTACAGTGGACGAGCACAAGCTAGCAATGTGCTAAGGCAGGTGGTCGCATATGTCAGGCTTTTCACTGAGAACTGTCTCTCAGACAGAAAATTAAGAACATAACAAGATAGTCTTTTTCTTAACCTCCTGTCTTGGCAACTTTCTTCTGATTCAAATTTAAAAATCAATTACGTCTCCCAGGTAAACACTTTTCTTTTGTTGATGTCATTTTTGGATAAGGTTCCAAAGCTGTCCTACAAATCACAATATAAACCAGGCTGGCCTCAAAATCATAGAAATCTTCTGAGTGGTGGGATCAAAGGCAAGAATCATCACATCCAACAAGAAAACACTTTTCGATTAAAAAAACTGTATTTAAAATACCTTGTCAACAATATGGATCATCAGATTATGTCTTTTGCTGCAAAGGCCTGAAGAGGATCTCTGGACAAAGCTTCATGTCACATCAGTATGAAGAAGGACACTGCCTTCTCCTGGCAGCATGACCATCTACAAGTCCGTCCTCACAACACTACTTCTCCTATGGGCCACAAGGCAAAATTGTCACAGTGTAGGATTCTCAGCAGTACAATCTCATCCCAGCAGAGAACATGGCTGTGCTGTGAACAGAGAACTCCAGAAAGAAAGGCTGGCTTTCTTCAGTCTCAATAACCCATGTTTTCTAGTCTCCAACTATACATACTTTTAAATATTTAATAAGACATAGCAAGTTACCACAGGATGTTTAATTAACAGAATAAAAGTTTGGGCAAGACTCACTGGAAAGGGGCTATAACTTATTTTATACAGCTCCAAAATCCTTGCCATTTGCCTTAGGCTTTAAGTTCCTAGAAAACCTGGTAGAGAGTTTTTTTACAACAGAAATACAAAAAAAAAAAAAAAAATCATAAAAGGCCATGGTTATGTATGCGGTCTCATTTGCACATTGGTAACTAATAGGTAAACACACACACACATCATTCCAAATTATTTCTGGTTCTCTCTCCCTTACCCATAACTGACTTCATTTGAAGAGGAATGCACGGCATATTTTCTAATTGATTATTGACAAGTATGCTGACTTTATTTTGTATGAAATATACTATAACTATATACTAACTGAATGTCACAAACTTCTAGGAGACTCTTAAAAGAAGCTACCCACGTGGCAGTTCACTTGAGAGCCTACACTGCTTTCGCTTTTAAAATACTAGAGATCAAGGTAGAAAAAGTTACATTTAATGCCTACTGAACCTATACAACCTTTGTCTCTAGGATGTTTCAGGAAATAAAAGACAAAATACTGAACATCTTTGGATTTCACAATTTTAAAGGCCTGTCCTTTAAAATCAAAGCTTTAAACATCAGCTATCAGCCACATAATCTAATTGCTCGATTTCATGGAGTTTAAGACAACTATCTCCCTTTCCTACAGCCATAAACACTAAATCAAGCTGTAATCAGATTTAATTTTCCAGATGAGAAGACGGGAATATGCTGCAACTAGGATAATCATACACTTCAATGTTCTTTCCTTAATGGCATTTTCCAATTTTATACACCAAAACTGTACGCTGAGTAAATAGTCCAAGAATTGTAACACCTTTTGAGGGTCATCTCAGTGTTTCTCTAAACATATTTAGAAGTAAACTTTACTTCAAGATGTTAATTCTTTGCATAATATAAAGCTAAAGTTTCCTGAGGATGAGATTACAAACTAGACTGAGCCAAATAAAAAGCTTCAGGGACAGATATTCTCATTAAACACATGAAAACTACAAAAATTCAGCTATGCTTACTTTATAACCACAAAATACTCAAATTGGTGGTTTCGTATTTTAAGTGAACATAATCATTCCAGCAAGGCACTCATTTCTATCACAGTTAAATCTTACCTATTAAAAATGTCACATATGAAAAGAAATGCTTCAAATATTTTACATAGTTTTAAAAGTAGTACTCCTTTCCTGACAATGGAACAAGAGTTTGCCTTATTTGTATGTTTTAAGTTAATAATTACTAATCCTAAAAATGAAATTTGGTCCTGAAATCTCAGAAGAGTATAAATAAATAGCCCACTAATTAGAAAAGCAATATTTCTAATTTCTTCAAATGAACCGTTATTTGGAACTTATCACCTAGAAAAAAAAATCTACTCCATGAATACACATACTGCCTTGAAACATGAAAACTGAACACATAAAAACATTGAGTAGATTTTAAACCACGGCTCAGTTCTAGCACTTCCTCCCAACACTGGAATTTCAAACCAATTACATACTATTTCATAGCTGCCAGACTGATAACATAGACACAACACAGTTGGCCACTGACATGTATAATAAAAACACGAATAGTGTTTCTCAATGAAGGACAGAAAACCCACCTCAGTATGGTAAGCAATAGAGCATTCAGGTGCTGGCCGACTCCTCCTCAGACTAACATATTCTGCTCTTCCGACATACCCTGGTCTGACATGGCTAGTAATGCATAAACAGCAGACAAGGACCTATTGTTTTCAGCTGCTGGAGTTATGAATGTAGTACAGTTACCAATTAAGTGAATCAAAAAGACCTAAATGCATCAGCTGTTCTGCAAATAATGAGTCCTTTGACATCATAGAGAAAATCTAGATAATTCATCTTGCCTTCTGGAAAATGATGGATTATTTTAACCAGAAAATGCCATCACTTACTGATAAATTAAAATATTTCTCATAAATAACTTCACTTACAAAAGGAATACATTTGTTCCTTAACCAAATTTATACCTCATACACCCAAAGTGATGTTCTCACTTAAAGTTGTTGGCTCCCCTAATATACCCCAGTTTTCAACCTAGGCATTTAAATTTAAATTGTTATGGTTTCTTTTTACTTAGTTTGGGATTTGAAAGTAATTTCTTAGATCTATCAAATTGGTCAATTAACGCATAAAGATGAATATCACCTTTTAAATAGTTATCTCAGTTTCATGAAAGTTTTCTGTGAGTTACAATTTATCTTATCTAGATGCTGTTTTCTGAAGTACTGGGAATACTATCTGGGGCCTCACGCATGCAAAGCAAGTGCTCTACCACTGAGCAAACAGTCTCAGTCTTATTCAATTTTTTTAAACAAGTAGCAGAAATGTTACATCTTATATTTACTTTAGACTTAAATTACAGCTGTGCCTTTTATATTCTAAAGGTGACATTACTACATATGGTCTTTATAGCCATATAACATCTGTAATTATGTGGGGGGGAAGGAGAAAATTATTTACTCAAAACTACTGATAGAGTACCTGCAAAACATCAGCAGCACTGTGACAGGCATGCTACATAAAATTTCTGTTATTCACTTTCATAATAAAGTTTTCCTCAGTGATTATCATGTCAGTTTTATTATAAAGAAAGCAATAGGGTTGCCTAGAGTTTTACTAACTTGTCCAACATTTAAAAACCAGTACGCATTTGTGTTACAAATACTCCATGTCCAGGCCAGGTGATGAACAAGCCCCTCCAGAGTTCAAGTTTAATAGAGCATAACTGGAGAACACTATGCTTAAAAAGCAGCTACCTTGGAGCCCATCGAGCGCTAAAGCAGGGATTACCCTAGGGAATTGGAACCTTGTCCAAAAGCGGCAAAGGCTTCCTGCAAGAGAGGCAGGGGAAATGTAGCTTTAGACTGACAGTCAAGCCCATGATGCTATACCTGAATTCTTAACAGAACACAGAATAGAGCCAAAATATTTGGTGGAGTTAGGTTCCATGTTTTACTTAGCTTGTTTCCTACAAAAGTCTTTCCTGTTAGAAATAATCAACAAATAGAGAGAAAGAAAGAAGGAAAGAAAGAGAGGGGGGAAGGAAGGAAGGAAGGAAGGAAGGAAGGAAGGAAGGAAGGAAGGAAGGAAGGAAGGAAGGAAGGAAGGAAGGAAAGAGAAAGAAAGAAAGAAAGAAAGAAAGAAAGAAAGAAAGAAAGAAAGAAAGAAAGCTAATTTAAATGCCCTGTCTCTTCAAGTGGATTAAAAAAAAAAAAAAAACCTGTTATCCTCTGTGAGCAGAGCTGTCACCTGTCACCAGGATTTTCTTGGGCATAGTGACTCACCTGCAATCCAAGCACTCAGGAGGCTAGGGAAGAAGGATCAAGAGTTTAAGGTTAGCTTGGCTATACTAAAATAGCTCCAGTCCAGGGGCTGGAGAGATGGCTCAGAGGTTAAGAACACTGACTGTTCTTCCAGAGGCCCTGAGTTCAATTCCCAGCAACCACATAGTGGCTTACAGCTAGCTATAATGAGATCTGATGCCCTCTTCTGGCATGTAGGCAGACATGGGAACTAACACTGCATACCAAATAAATAAATAAATAAATAAATTTTAAAGAAATAGATTTTAAAAAAAAAAGCTCCAGTCCAGCCAAGCCGGCTAGTGAGATCATGTCAAAAAATCAAAGTGGAACAAATTTCTTCTTGGTGAATTCTCTGTCTCTGTGAAAACAGTTGCCTGCCCTTAGCTATCCCGTAAGAGAAATGATACCTATATCCACACTATAGATTTTTTTAATATTTGTTTATTTATTATGTATACAATATTCTGTCTGTGTGTGTGCCTGCAGGCCAGAAGAGGGCACCAGACCCCATTACAGATGGTTGTGAGCCACCATGTGGTTGCTGGGAATTGAACTCAGGACCTTTGGAAGAGCAGGCAATGCTCTTAACCTCTGAGCCATCTCTCCAGCCCCCCACACTATAGATTTTTAAGATAAATATATGTAACATAGAATTTACAATTTCAAAGATGCTTTAGTGTATAGTGCCCCAGCACTGAGTGCACTCATTGCTACTTGAACAGTTTCCATTTATTTCCAGAATCTTTCACCTTTTCCAGATGAATTTTGAACACATTAACTACTACCTCCTCTTTATTCCTTCTTTCCAGTTGACTTTGTGCCTCTATTAATTAATGTGACTACTCTAGGGAGCCCGTGTAAGTGAATTCATGCAGTATTAGTCCTTTTGTAACTGTTTTGTTTAATGTGGTCTAATGACTTCAAGATCTGTGTTATAATATAAGTATTGCTATCTTTCCTTTAAAATGAACACTACTGTGCATTAGGCACACTGTCTGCTTCGTATCTTATTAATAGACCCTTGGGTTAATTTCCTTTTGCCTATTGTATATAAAACATGTATAAATATGGATGTACAAATATCTTTATAATGGCTTCGCTTAAGATTCTAGACTGTTAGTGACAGTCTAAAAATTTTTTCATTTATTTTATGTGTATTGGTGTTTCTGTCTGTATGTATATCTGTGCATCACATGCATACCTGCTGCAGAGGCCAGAAGAGAGTGTCAGGTCCCTTGGGACTGGTGCTACAGATAGTTGTTAGTTGCCAGTGCCTGCTTTCACTGCTGTTGGATATATGTCCACTGGAATTATTGAAAAATAGAATTCTATATTAAAATTTTTAGTTAGCCATGATGGCTCATACCTTTAATCTTAGTACTCATTAGGCAGAGGCATGTACACCTCTCTAAGTTTCAGAACAGTCTGCTCTACATAATAAGCTCCAGGCCATCTAGGGCTACATACTGAGACCTTGTCTCAAAACAAAACAAAACAAAACAACAACACCAACAAAATTTTAAAGACCTCTACCCTTTTTCTCATGCTTTCACATCATAGAAAAACCTTAATCATTCTGATATAAAACTGTTACTACCATGAGCTAGCTAAGAGATGGCTCGGAAGTTACAAGCACTGGCTGTTCTTCTAGAGGACTACGGTTTGATTCTCAGCACCCACATGGCAATTCACAACCTTCTGTAGCATCAGTCCCAAGAGAACCTGACACTCTCTCGTGGCCTTTGTGCACCAGGCAGCACAATTTTTTCTTGCATCTATCAAATACCAGGTTTTACAATCACACAAAACAAATTTTCATCTAGTCCTCAAAATTTACCAAACCATATATCAGCTTTCCAGGCTTTACAAAGTTAGAAAGAACCACCTGGTGCATGCTTCTCCTAACAGCCTCAGTGATAGGGAAAGAAGTGTCCCACAGGTACAACTGGGGTCACTACTGAACTGGACTCTGAGATTCACTTGCACAAGCCAATAGAAAATACATCATGATTCATGATAGAAATCCTGTGTAAGTACTCTATAAAACTTTTTTATAGAGTGCTACATTTACAATAATTTACATAACATAGCTAGTATCAAGCAGCTAAATTCCAATTCTTTGTTCTCTTAAAAAAAGAAATAGCACAGCATTTTAAATTAATGATATGCTTCTGAATATGACCCTATCAAGCATTCTTAAGGGGCTTCATAACACGAACATTAACAATTTACCAAATAAATTTACTACAATCAGTTCCATTATAAAAATTCACAGTGATTATTAATGAAAGCAAGTGTTAATTTACTATTTTTTTACCCTTCCTTCTCCAGGCATTTATTGGAACCTAACTCATAGAGTGTATCATTTTTAACAGTATTCTCTGAAAATGGTATAGGGCAACTACTGTATAATTATCTCCAAGGCTGCAAATTTTCAGCACTTTGCATACTTTATATTTTACATACACTAAAGAATGTAAACTCAACGGTCAAATAAACAAAAAAAGGTACTCTTTGGTTTCAAAACTTCATTAAGCATAATAAATCCAATTAGACACAGTATGAGGCTTTCCTCAAAGCCATACAATAACATAATATTTTCATTGTTATACAGGTTGAAATATATATATAGAAACTGACTCAGAGAGATTTTGGAACAAAAGTATCCTAACCAAGCAGCAGTTCTCAAAGTGTCAAAAAAAAAAAAAAACCCACTACTCTCTAATTCACACAATTCAAATAATCAAATCTCAGACAATCACTTCCTTGTTATCAGAACAATGTGCACTACTTTACTGTGGTAAAGTAATGCTACCTTTAAAAATAAAGAAAGAAAAACTAAAGATGGAATACCTGGTATAACATCAATACCAATAGCATACTTTAAAAATTGATCAATTATATATTATTCACTGAATGATTGTTTTGTGGATCTAACAATGATGCAACTGTACTGAAATATGTAAACATATTAAAGCTCCTTAAAGTAATCCCTAATGCTAACAGTCCTCATTTAAATTAAAACTAAAAACAATTTAACCTATAAAAACCAACTCCCACTAAAAAAAAACGGGGTGGGTTATGGCTAGGCAGGAAATTAAATCATAATCTGAGTGAGGGTGGAAATAAAACAGTATCTTAATAACAAAAATACAAGCAGCTATATTGTTTAAAATTATTCCTTCAATATATAAGTTGGTCCCCTGCAGTGTCAAAGTGTCAAAGCAACTGATTTTATACAATCTAAGCACTGGATAAAGATGCACCTTCTGTCAAACCATCAGGAACCATTGACCAGCTGGATTCCTAACTAGGTAATCAGCAAATATGTAAAGTATAACACCAACTCTCTAAGCACATGTGAACACACAGCTGTCTCAATAACCTAACTATGAACAACTGTAGCACACTGCACAGACACTTAGGGAATGATCAAACAGTCAATAACATAACTATGAACAACTGTAGCGCACTGCACAGACACACTTAGGGAATGATCACAAGTCAGTCACAGCAAATAGTCTTTATTCTCTCTCCAGATCAGGAATAGATTCTATTACACTGTCCCCTCCCTACCTCCGAGAAAGAGAGAGAGAGAGAGAGAGAGAGAGAGAGAGAGAGAGAGAGAGACAGAGGGGGGGCAGGGGTAGTTTTAACTTATTAAATCATACTCACTAACAGACCATATTCTGCCTTAAACTGGGAGAAGATGAAAACAGAACTATAATTTAGCCTTTCAGGGCAATCTGTATATACACTAAAACCAAAAGTGCTACAACCTAAGAACTGGAACGTTAGAACCCTCTGTTCAAAGAGAACACAGGGAAAAGCAGGCTCCCAAAGATGGCCTTTGTGGCACTGGGCACCCAAGGGATACAGAAACATTCCTTTTCCATCTTCATAGCTCCTCCTACACTGGCAACCGTCATCCTTAACTTAGACCTTCAGAGACCCAGCTTAAAGGCGGTTTTCTCCATAGATACCCAGCTATGAAGGGACAAAACTAAGACTAAATTCAAAGTTCATATGACTCTGGAGTCCAAATTTCATCTGCCCCAAGCTTCTCCTACCCCAGTCAAAACAGGCCAAAGAAGTTAAATGCCACAGAAATACTGTTTTACATATTTGTATGATATCCTTCTAAAAACTAAGACTGTTTGAAAACATTTGAGTTCATAAATATCAGAAAACAAATTGGAGCAAAAAATATTATCTGGCCTCCAATACTATCCTTGAGGCCACTTAGTGATTTATTTTAATAGATTCCTTCTCTCTCTCCTCTCTCCTCTTTCTCTCCTCTTTTCCTCTCTCTCTGCCTCTCTCCCTCTCTCCCTCTCTTCCTCCTTCTCTCCCTCTCTCCCTCTCTCCCTCTCTCACCCTCTCCCTCTCCCCCCCCCCTCTCTCTCTCTCCATACCCCTGGCAGTGCTGTACCTCACAATATAGCCCAGGCTGTCCTTAAACTCACAGAAATCTATTAATGCCTCTGTGTGCTGGGATTAAAAATGTGTCTACCATACATGGCTCAACAGACTCTAGGCGCAGTCAAATACTGTATAATTTTGAGTTTGCAAAAGCACTTTTGTAGTTTTGAAAGGGTGCTTTGTAATTCATGAAACCCTCACAATACCCAGTAGAAAGGTGAAGGGAACAGAGTGAGCACATCAAGACAGAAGAAGAAGAAGCATTTTAAACTCATGTCATAGTCCCGCCAGTTTCACTGATTCACCTTCTCAGGGCCAAAATTAAACCACTTAGGTTTTTTGTTTTGTATTTGTGTTACTAGGAAGGTCAATCTCAGGGCCTAATACATGCAAGGCGAGCACACTACCACTAAGTTATACCTTGGTCCTAGTTCTTAGCATGAGACAACAGATAGCTAACTGATCTTTACTGGGGTCCTTTCTCCAAGCTGAAAGGAGTAGACCACTCTTAGCAGAACTGCATGGGCTCCAGCAAGAAAACAGTCATGTACCCAGGATTATCCAACTTTACTTTATACTCCAATTTACTATGGTCATCACAGAGATAACAACAACTGACATCTTAAAGATGAGATGCTCTCCAATGTCACATACCAAGTTTCAGGAAGATTTATGCCCAGTCTTTGTCCCTTATGAGTAGGAGTTGCTATCACCTTCCCTACAACTGCACTGCTATGAAAAATTATTAAGCCGGGCGGTGGTGGCGCACGCCTTTAATCCCAGCACTCGGGAGGCAGAGGCAGGCGGATCTCTGTGAGTTCGAGGCCAGCCTGGTCTACAAGAGCTAGTTCCAGGACAGGCTCTAAAAAAGCTGCAGAGAAACCCTGTCTCGAAAAACCAAAAAAAAAATTATTAAGCTCTGCTGTGGGAAGTCCTTCAGCTAATAGCCTTTAAGATACTAGCCCACTTTGGGCATGGTCTCACGTACTATAAATGCAGAAGTAAAGCATGCACAATGTGCCTCCTGGCTGCTAGACTCAGTTCCTCTTCCTAGCTCAGGCAGAGGACTGCAATTGCTAGCCTTTCTTTGAGTTCAGCCCTCCTAACAAATAAACCTTTATTATACTCCATTCTGGACTAATGTGGGACTATTTTATTGCAAATTGCAACAGATTAGCACCCACCTAGCTAGAGTTCATGCCTACTAGAATACCTACACAGCTGAACTACCCCTCCACAGCTAAGTTACCTATTCGGCATGCTGCTACAAACCATTTGGATGCACCACTGCGCAGTGAATTGGCAATTTCCGGTGGCCCACCCATGTAGATTTCACTGCCTACTACTCCGAGAGCACAGGCGTTTCTGGTTTGCATTCATGGCTCATGAGTTCTGGGTTCCTTGACAGAACTGATTTAATTGCTCTTAATTTGTTAGTATATTTATAAGTATTTAAGCCGACACCACCACCATGGAATTGCATCAGGACTGTTCCTATGCCTGCAACCACAACATCTGCTGGCCATTAAAGATTATTACACCTATGATAATTTTCTTAAAAACTGTAACAAAGGTAAGTTCGTTTTATTAATAAATAAATTTTAAAATTGTATACTGACAGAAAATATCACAAACAATGAGTTTATGTTTCTACTATGGATGGAATTCTGCAAGGACTATATGGCATTCCTAGTACATCCATTTTTGTGATCATGGGACTTAGAAATGATTTGATAACTGAGTCAAGAATGAGACACTTTTACAAATGATACAGTCTTTACAGACTAATAAGAAATTAGCTCAAAAAATACCATTGAAAAGGATAATCTTAATTTGACAGACAAAACTCAATCCATGTCAATGGGTTATAAAACCTTACAAACAAAAGGGTACTGAGGGCTGGAGAGATGGCTCAGAGGTTATGAGCACTGGCTGCTCTTCCAAAGGTCCTGAGTTCAATTCCCAGCAACCACATGGTGGCTCACAACCATCTGTAATGAGGTCTGGTGCCCTCTTCTGGCCTTCAGGCATACACACAGACAGAATATTGTATACATAATAAATAAATATAATTTAAAAAAAAAACAAAAGGGTACTGAGAGATCTGAAAGGGTTCATACTGTTGAAACTGACAACTAAAATCTGAAAGGTTACGATACGTTAGGATATAGAGTATCTCTATATGAATAAGTAACATTGTAATTGAAGAATTACTGCACACGGGTGTAGATGTGATTATTATTACTCCAGAATCTTAGCTTCCAAATTGGCCTCTTGAAGATGCAGATGTTCAATTCATAAGAATTGGAACCCTATCTCAAGTAAGGCAAAGCATTAGATGGGTTGAATACATAGGCACAGAAGGACACAGAGGAAGGCTGAGGGCATTATGTGTCTAATATAGCAGTGAATCTATGGGGTTGTGATCTGCTACAGCAATGGAATACACAGATAAACATTTCTGCAGCCTCAGAAACGGAACATAAACAACTCATGTTTCTGGGAAGGATATTATAAGGTACTATAAAAAAAAAACTAACACCAACCACTCAGGCTACACAAAACCACAAAACAACAAACAAGCCTTCAGAGGCACCAGTGGCCCTACCTTTGAAATGGTGAACTAGTAAACCAATATGGATTAAACAATGGTCTTTAACAGAAGAGAAAATGCAGACTTTAGAATAGCTGGCACAAAAGCAACTTGATGTTCACCATATAGGAGAATGAATCAGTCCTTAGAATTCTCCTATATTTGTTCTTTTTAAAAAAATCTGGAAAATGGAGAATGGTGACAGATCTAACAGCTGTCAATAAGATAATTCAATCAATGGGCCCACTACAATCTGGAATTTCTTTGCCATCCCTACTCCCTAAAGGATGGCCTCTTATAGTTAGTGATTTAAAAGAATATTTCTTTACCATTACAAGAAAAGGATAAAGAAAACTTTGCTTTCACAGTACCTACTTATAATAATTATCAGCCTATTAGGAGATATCACTTGAAGGATCCTCCCACAGGGAATACTGAATAGCCCCACCCTGTGCCAAAATTTTTAAGTCGGCCATTGGAAATCATACGCAAACAATTTCCTAACTCTATAATTAAATGTTACATGGATACTATTTTGTTATCTGATTCAAATGTAGATACTTCAGAAAGAATGTTTGAAGAGGTAAAGAAATTTTTGCCTAAATGGGGAATACAAATTCCTCCTGAAAAAAATGGAAAGAGGAGATTCTATCAATTACCTAAGTTATAAAATAGGTTTAAAGAAAATTAGAACACAATAAGCATGAATTAGGATAGATCCATTGTGGACTGTTAATAATTTCAAAGATTGCTAGGAAACACTTTCAATCTATGACTTGCTGTTAGGATAACACCTGATCTAATAATTCTTTTAAATAAAACCATAGATGGTAGCCAAGACTTAAAACAGTCCCAGGGACTTAGGATTCTGTTAACATGAGACACGATTGCTCCTGGCATCACCGATCTATTCCCGAGAATGTTGGGCACAGAAGAAACTCCACTTGAAGCTTGTTTTCTTCTTGGCAAAACTTGCCTTTGGGCAAAGAACTTCCTCTGCCAATACCACTGACAAAATGCATGGTGTCCAGACTGGACAAGCAGAATATAAACAAAAAGACTAGCAAACCTTGCCAAGACAGAGTAAAATGGTTTTGAAATTTTTCTGCCTCTGAAAATGGTCTGTCAGTTTGGCCTTAGCCAAAGTTGGTTGCCCCAACATTGCACATGAAACTTTGGGAGAATACCCAGGTAGCAGGTTGTCTTTATCATTTATTGTACCTTTTTGGAGTTGCTTGATTGCACTTCCTATTTACTCAAGTAATATTATTCCCCTTCTCAAGTCTTTGATGGGGTTGATGACAGTTGTTTTCCTTTCATGACTTATCCAAGCCATTTCTAATATAAAACTTAGATACCTAGGATAACTATTGAAACATTTAGAATATGTTTCTTGCTTGATATTTTTTGTGTTAGTTGTAATTCTAATTTTTATACTTAATATTTGTTCTTATTGTATACGTTTATATAATGGGTTTGGAACTCTCTTACTTAGACAAAAGAAAGAGATGCTATGGGAACTCCTTCAGCCAACAGCCTTCAAGATACCAGCCAACGCTGGGCATAGTCTCATGTACTATAAATTTAGATGTAAGGCATACATGGGCCTCTTGGCTGCTAGGATTGGGTTCCAGTTCCCAGTGCATGCAGAAGACTGCAGATCACTACCCTTTCTGAGTTCATCCCCTATTAATTAAACCTTTACTATAATCCATTCTGGGCTAGTGTGGGACTATTCTATTGTAAATTGCAACAAATCTCTACACCAAAAAAAAAAAAAAAAAAAAAAAAAAAAAAAAAAAAAAAAAAAGGAAATCTAAGACTGCAGTGGAATTTCAGCCCTGAGATGACAAATACTGAACAGCCTGTCTATCTACTGGGAGATTTCAGGAAGAAGATCTTCTTGTATGAAGAGCTGTAACTCAGTACTAATTTTCTAGATTCAAAGTAGAAATAAAATATAAACTAGTCAGATTTTTACATTTTATATATGTATGTGTGCACATAAACATGCTACAGCTTAAGTGTGGAAGTCAAAGGAGAGCTGATTCTCTTCTTCAACCATTTAGGATCTGGAAATCAAACTCAATCACCTTTTATCAGCTTAGCCATCTCACCAACCCCAGATTTTTAATATATTATAATTTTATATACAAAGAACTACTGCCTTCACAATCTAATAACTTTAATGAATCAATGTACTTACTTTAATGGTATTCAGAGTCCCTTCTGGAAATTTCCTTGAAAAACTATAGAATGTTGACTTACGTTTTTCCTTTTCTTTTAGGAGAAATATAATGAGTATGCCTTCTAGAACATGATTCAGCATTACATACTAAAGGTCCTAAGAATGTGCCACCCCTTTGTCCAGGTAATTCAATTTCTAGAAATACACTATATAAACAAATGCTAATAAATGTGCATAATAATGATCATTATAATACTGTTTACAATAACAAAAATATTTATACAACCTATCTGTCTGAGAATAAATTGACTAAAGAATGATATATCTACATAAGAAACTATAAAATAGCCATTAAAAATCATATTGCAGAATAGATGTTCCCAAATTGTGGTCCCTATGCCAGCAGAATTGGCATCACCCAAAAACATCTACTAAAAAACCATAAATTATTAGGCTCACAGCAGAGCTACCTAAACTCTGGGTCTGGGGTACAGCAGGCTATACTTTAAGAAGTTCACCAAGTAATTGTCGTGCACATTAAAGTTTTAGGATGTTGCCGAAAGATATTTAACAGCCATCTACTGAAACTATTTCTCCAATCTAAACATTTTTAAAGCTATTATCATATAATCCTCCAACTCCTTTTTAAAAAATTACTCACTATAAATACACATGTACTCACACTAACACATACGTATGTACCTTCACTATCTTAATTATTACCATCACAACAGAGCACAAATGTTTGAATGGCTAATTTCTTTCTAGTTATAATTCAAAATTTAGAAATTGAATACTGTAGATTCAGATGATACAGTGGCCTGGATTCTTAAAACTCAAAAGACAATGAAATTCAGACAACTTGATATGCACTGGCTAATACATTTGTGATAGCATATTCATTATCATCAAAATCTAGGGCTAGCATTAAAAAACTGTTTTTATCTTTCAGAAGTTTGACAAGTAATTGTCTAATACACTTTTACATTACATTGAAACTTAAATGATTTAAGAAAATAAATTCCTGTCAAGCATGTAGAATTAAGTATCATGAAAAGCAAGAAAGTGATTTTTCTAGAATAGATGGCTCAGTGTTTGCCACACTTCCAGTGCAAACCTGACAATCATAGGGAGAGTATTAAAGTTGGCCTATGTTCTCTACACATGCACAATGGCATACCCTTTCCCCCTTTTAATAATAAAATAATAACAAATTTTAACAATTGGCAGGGTGGTGATGGCACATGCCTTTAATCCCAGCACTTGAGAGGCAGAAGCAGAGGCAGGTGGATCTCTGGGACAGCCAGGATTGTCACACAGAGAAACCCTGTCTTAAAAATAAAAGGGGGGGGGGATAAAAATAATAATTGAGTGTAAAACAAGGACAGCAGCACACGGGAACTAGGGCATCAGTACTACTCTGTGTTAGTTACTACAGTGGAATATCTTCAAACATATCACCAATTAGTATCATCATATGCCCTTTCTCCCATCGGACTGAAGAGTTTATGTCCCTTCTTTCTCAATGGGGCTGACCTCCTGACTGGCTCTGAACAATAGGATGTATCAGGAATTACAGCAGGCCCCATGTGGGCCCGAGTCATTAACAACTGGCAGTTTCTGCTTCTGTCCTTTTAGAGTATTGCTACCATGGACTTCTGAATGAAGAGAGAGGCCACATAGTCCCTAAGAGACCCAGCAAGATGCTACTGTTATATCTATCTAAACGAAGTTAAGAGGCACCCAAGTGAAAACATCTTGGACATGCTAGTTTTTGATGAATAACTGAACCCAACCAACACAGCATGGAACAGAACTGTCAATGGAAGCCCCCCCCCAAAAAAAGCACAAACACGAAAGTCAAAGTTTTTTCTTGATGTTGTTGTTTTCCATACTTTACAGTGACAATCTTCTGTAGTACTGAAGCTTTTAATTCATAAATCAATTAATTAATGCAATGGGTTTTTTTTGTTGTTGTTTGGTTTTTTTCGAGACAAGGTTTCTCTGTGGCTTTGGAGCCTGTCCTGGAACTAGCTCTTGTAGACCAGGCTGGCCTTGACCTCAAAGAGATCCACCTGCTTCTGGCTCCCAAGTGCTGTGATTAAAGGCGTGCACCACCACTGCCTGGCGTAATGCAATGGTATTTTATACTCAAAACATATGTATCTTCTCTTGTGAAATTAAAATACTTAAGGTGCAATAGTGTCTTCATTGTTTCTCTATGTCAGTTCAATGGTTATACATAAAATTACTCTTTTTGTCTTGTGATGTCCTACAGTTTTCATTGGTTACAAAGCATGGGAAAATGAAGAAGCACACCAAAAAGGGGTAGCACAGGCATTGTCTGCAAAGATTTGCATGATAGCAAGCAAAGCCATCAGAGAAGGCAACTCTTCAGGAATGATATTCTGACAACTTACTAAATTCTTCTGTGAATATTATTCCAGGTAATTTTCTATACTTCTTTTTTCAATTAACTGTAGCAATGTGTAGCTTACCTAAAAATATTTGTTTAATTAAATTTCTTCAAGAAAAGTACTCTCTTACATATAAATAGACTGAAATATATGGTTGTTGGAAGTATCTCTGTGTTGAGAAATTTTGTATCTTTCACTTTTTAATTTTTCCAATATAAACACCATACTTATGAAATAAAAATAAAATATACAACAAATAACAAGAAATCCTCATTTGGCTTCTATTCTAAGAACATAAAATCTATTATTGATCAGTCAGCAATGTCTGATAGAACTCAGTAATAAGACATGAAAACTGGACCCTGTAACCCAAACCTTTCCTTGTGGTGAATTAAAGAAAAAAATTGTATTATTTCAGCATTTGCCACGAATGACCATGGAACAGAGAAGCTGTAAGGAAAGAACTACTTAAGCTTTAATGAGATTTTATGAGATTCCATCAAATCTAACAGCTCCAAACAAAATACTTAGCAGAACTGCTCTTTGGTGACTTTTACAACTCACTGTTCTCTCCAGCTTTGTATAAAACAAAACTAGCTCTTCACCCAACAATACACAGAGAACAGGCACACAGAGTGCCATCCCAGTGGACACAATAATGCAGCAGCAACCACCAGTTCTAGCCCTTCCCTGTTTCCATTATCATAATTTATGCATCCTCGGAGACCATCTTATAAAACAATGATTAATACTGAGAAAGTCAATAACATCAAAGGTTTTGAATTTAAAAAAAAGAAATCTTACTTGGTTACACAAATGTTTATCAAATTGTTATAAATATTCACTAAAAAATGGAATTAGTTTTCAGGCTAACACAAGAGTAAACTATTATTGCCGTAATCCTAAAATGCTTTGGCTCCTTTTGTCTGGGTCTGGCTTTTGAGGACTTTATGTATCAATTGGGTATTAGTGTATCTGTATAGTATCTGATTTTATCAAACTAGTAATACTAAGACCATAAAACCTTTGAAACGTGATAACATTTAATAAGAGCAGTAATTTAAACTACTAGAGTTTCATTATGACAGACACAATATAATATTAACATCCTCATCACCATCATCATCGTACACTTTATGTAAGACAGATGTCCCCACACGAAATTCAACAATACTGCAGCTACGTTTTCAAGGTAGTAGAAAGGAAAGTAGTGAGGTGCACAACACACAAAGTGCAATTATTTTGGTCTAAAAATAGACTATGTCTATAAAATAGGGTGAAGTATTTCTATCAAGAGATTTTACGCATGGCATTTATGACTAAGAAGGACACTACAGCAAGAGCAAAAGTACATTTCTTTAGAAGCAAGCTATAGCTTACTTCACTGCCCTAAATTCAGTGTTGCCCACAAGTTGCATTACCTCATGCTATACACATAAGCCATGAGAGTGGCTTCCAAGTTCATTTTATGCTATCACCCACATTAAGAAATACGTTAAAATTCAGTCAGATAATAGTAAATTGCCAACTAGTGGGCCACAATCAACAGTTTCATATGTACAGTGGGAAAAACTAAATCAGTAAACTTGTGACATAAACTCACTCTAAGATTCCACCTATGCTCCAAAGTCATCCTCACACCAACCTCACAAAGTAATACTCATTCATCTAATTATCCTTTTAACAAATATTTACCAAGTACTTACTAAGTGTCAAGTACTGTGCTAAGTGCTCAGAACAACTCAGCCATACACAGAGTCCACAGAATGAAGACATTAACTGTTAAGTAAACAAACACACACACAAAAGGAAAAGGGTAGCATGCCTCCATAGAGACTGTGGTCTCTCTCAAGGCTGGAGGTTTCCAGAAGGAGCTATCACAAGGTCACACACTTCAGGTGGAAGTGATCTGTGCAGAGGGACTAGCAAGGACTAAGAAAGTGGCAGCTTTCTGGCAGGAAATTTTTGTCAGATGAATTTTTTTTAAGATCTGTGTCTCCTACTACACACATGAGAGCTAATAGCTGCTGGTGCCAAGCCATGCTTCTGTGGGTACAATAAAGATTCTGGCCTTCATTGAGCCTGCATGGGACCTAACTAGGTACTCTGAATGTGGGTGACAGTTGTGTGGCTTGGCCTGTTTGTGGGGCCCCTAGCAGTGAGACCAGGATTTATCCTGCTGAGTGAACTGGCTTTTGGGGGTTGATTCCCTATGGTATGATACTTTGCTCAGCCTTGATGCTGGGAAAAGGGTTTGGTCCTGCCTCAACTTGATATGCCAGGCTTTGTTGACTCCCCATTGGAGGCCTTAACATCTCTGAGGAGTAGATGGGGGATGAGGGAAGGTGGGGAACAGAAGGAGCAGAGGGAAGGGGAACTGTAAATGGTATGTAAAATGAAAAAAATTTAAAAAATAAACAAAAACACTGTAAAATTCGGGATCCTTGAGAAGATAATAAGAAGGTGAACCCAAAGAAAAACATAGTAATCCTCCTGGATATTGGAAGTAGACATGATCGCCAGGCAAAAATTGGGAACTTGAGGGTGGGGCGAGACGGGCCCAAGGGAAGATGGGGAGAGAAAAGCGTGAAGGGGAGAATGGGGGGAGCTCAGAGGAATGGGATGCTTGGGATACAGGAAGGGTGGATATGGGAGCAGGGAAGCATATATCTTAATTTAGGGAGCCATCTGAGGGTTGTCAAGAGACTTGACTCTAGAGGGGTTCCCGGGTTTCCAGGGAGACGCCCCAGCTAGTTCCTTGGGCAGCTGAGGAGAGGGAGCCTGAAAAGGCCAGTTCCTATAGCCATACTGATGAATTTCTTGCATATCACCATAGAACCTCCACCTGGCGATAGATGAAGAAAATGACTGAGCCCCATATTGGAGCACCGGACTGAGCTCCCAAGGTCCTGATGAGGAGCAGAAGGAGAGAGAACATGAGAAAGAAAGTCAGGACCATGAGGGGTGAGTTCACCCATGGAGACGGTGGGACAGAACTAATGGGAGATCACCAACTCCAGTTGGAATGGGACTGATGGAACATGAGACCAAACCGGACTCTCTGAGTGTGGCCGACGGTGGAGGCTGACTGAGAAGCCAAGGACAAAGGTGCTGGGCTTTGATTCTTCTGCATGGACGGGCTCTGTGGGAGCCTTCTCAGCTTGGTTGATCACCTTCCTGGACCTGGGGGGAGTTGGGAGGACCTTGGTCTTAACATAGAGTAGGGAACCCCGATGGCTCCTTGGCCTGGAGAAGGAGGGAGGGAGGGTGTGGGTGGAGGGGAGGGAAGGGGGAGGAGAAGGGGAGGAGATGGAAATTTTTGAATATAAAAAAATAAACCATAAAAAAATTGGGCTACAGTTGGAATCTTAAATATCCCCCCTAAAGACCCACAATGGAAGTCTTGGTCCCCAGCTGGCACTAATGGCAGATGGTAGAACTTTTAAGATAAGGAGCTTCGTGGGATGCAAAGGACACAGAAGGCATTTTTCATTAGTGCCTAGACCCTTCCTTTCTCTCTTCTGTAGATTGTTCCACCATGCACTCCCACCATATGTGAGCTTGCCACGGGCCATCCAAATACAGGCTGCAATCTCCAAAATTGTGAGCAAAAGGTCAGATACCTGGTTATGTTAATTAACATAAACAGACTATGGAAGGAGAGAAATTTAGTTGAGTTTGAAGTATTTATGCAGAGATTTAGCAAAGGTATCAAGAAGTCACTAATGCCACACATCTAATAAATGGGAGAGATCAAACTGCAATTTGGTTGTGATAGCAAAATCAAAATTCCTTCACAATACACTGGTCAGCACAAGGATTACCATGATGGTAAAAGAGAATCCTATACAACAATGGGTCCACATTTACTGAATACCTACATGTTCTGGGCTCTGACAATAACTCTGCTGAAGAGACTGAGGCCTGGAGGGAAGAGTGAGATAAAATACAAAGGCTGACAAAGCACTTACTGTATGTCAAGTACTCTACTAAGTACTCACAAGAGCTCAGCAGTAAAAGAGAGTCCACAGAAACAGACATTAAATGGGAGAAGTACCGGAATTTAAACTCAAGTCTTCTCATGTTCAGAACTTCTCATGTTCAGAACTTATGCCCTCAACCTTGAAACCACCATATCTGAACGCTCAGTTGTTGGCCACCAGCAGACTGAAGTGCTTCTGAACAGTGTTCCACACACCTTTGAACTCTCTAGCACAAAGCCTCAGGAGTTGTCAGTGAACACACTATGAATTGTGTACTTCATCACTGTCAAATCAGTCTTTAGATTTGAAAATTAAAATGAGATACATAACATTTCTTTTACAATGTATATAACATTTTAAGAAATACACTAATAGCTTCAGAGTTGAGACGATTGAAAGTGAAGGGGAAATGTCAAATATCTTCCATGACTATCTGTCTCAACTTAAATTTTCAGGTACTAGTAAGTATATCTCAAAAAGGGTTTTTCTACATGTGGTTAAACCATCAGAACACAAAGGGGCAGGCAAGACAGTTCAGCAGGTAGAGCAGCTTGTCAACAGGCCAGACCAGCTAATATCAATCCTTGGATCCCACCAGGTGGCAGAAGAGCCCCAACTAGTGAGAGTTGTCCATTGACCTCCACATGCACACCATGACCCAGACACAAACATTATACCAAATATACAAATACAAGTAGATATGAGCACACAGAGAGAAATTTACTGTTTGGAATGAAATTTCAGTCAAGAGCAAAAGTATTACTAACTAGAAAGAACAAACACATTAGGAAAGCAATCCCAGATATATAAGAAGATATAACAAAGAAACCTGGGCTCCATTTGCCAAATAAATACTTCAACTCTTAATTTGCATTTGTTTGTTTGTTTTGAGACAGGTTCTCACTATGTAGCCCTGGTGGGCCTGGAACTCTCTATATAGAACAGGCTGGCCTCCAACTCAAAGATCTGTCTGTCTCTGCATTCAGTTAACACCATCACACTCAGCCTCAACATCTTTAAGTGTACAGAAAGCAAGTGACCATAGTTCACAGAATCTAAGATGCCAGTGATAGTAGAATGTTGGAGGCTGGGAGGGAGGGGTGGCTCACAAAGCAGAGTGTGATGTTATTCCAATACTAAGGAGGAAGAGGCAGATGATGAAAAACAGAGGGAGAGAGGATGGGAAGATGAGAGAGAGAATAAAATGCTTGTTTAGTCTAACTATTACTTCTCCAAAATAAAAAGAACAACAAATTAACCATTACATTTAGGTAAAATGATTTCTTACTGTGTAAACTTAACTTATTGATAAAGTTTAGCAAAGATTTTATATGCACTTTAGTATAAACATAAAAATATAGGCATTCCTAAAATTTTTTCATGTTTCAAATGTGCAGGTTTTCTACACAGTTCCACAATCTGCCACGGATGACACTGGTGATATATTTTTATTTTATTTTTAAAAACAACATCAGAAAGGATCAGAAAGTTCCACTAGTGCCTCCAAGACTTTGTCCCAAACAGCAGAAGACTTTCTGTGACAAAGGCTAAGCCTGCTAGAGACTGTCAACAGGTATCTTCAGTTGATGTTCCAGACTCAAGAGTCACTTACCAATGATCCTAAAAGAACAGTGGACACAGCTGTTTAGTCATACAACCAGGACAGGCAGTCAACTTTGTCCACACTGACTGCAACAGCTGCCTAGCTTGCAGCAATTTTTTTTTAAGATTTATCTATCCAGGCAGGGGTAAGGCATGCCTTAATCCCCACAGGGAGCCAGAGGCAATCAGATTTCAGTGGGTTTGAGGCCAGCCTCGTCTACAAAGCTAGTTCAGGACATACAGGGCTACATAAAACAGAAGTTCTGTCTCAAAAAAAACAAAAAAAAAAAAAACAAGCAAAAAGACTTATTTACTGTACAGTTTTTCCCAGTTTCTAACTACCTGTGGGAGAAACATGGTTAATGTGATCTAATTCTGAATGACTGTTTACTTACTTAACTACGTGCAGTGTCTTGACTAAAAAGGAAAATGTGGGTGATTAAAATTTTGTGCCCAACTTTTCTCTTGTTCCTATAGCAAATTAACATGAGGTCTTCTGACATGAGCTATCAAAGTCCTCTAGGACAGTGGCTAAAGAACTATGACTGCAAATGGCCCATGCCAACTCTCAGTCAAAGCTTTATAAACAAAACATATCTCTACCAGCTCTCTTTCTCCTGCAATGAGAAAGGCAACTCCCAAATAACTACTGCTTCAGCCTAGGTCCTGAATGAGGGTTGAGGCTGACCCTGACCACAGTCAAAACCAAAATACACAAGGAGGAAATAACAAACTCGTTTTTCATGACTACTGAGATTTCCAGAGTAGACCCTTTGGCTAGCTTTTTTCCCCCTTTTGTTTGTTTTTTAAGGCAGTGTTGAAGGAGCAGCGGGGTTCGCGTCCTGCCACCCGGCTAGCTTTACCCAAAATAATTACACGGAAACTGTATTCTTTTAAAACACTGCCTGGCCCATAGTTTCAGCCTCTTATTGGCTAATTCTCACATCTTCCTTTAACCCATATTAGTGATCTGCATAGCACCACGAGAGGTGGCTTACCAGGAGAGGTCTTAACCTGCATCCATCTCGGAGAGGAGAGGCATGGCTACTGCATATGGCGACTGCCTGAAGCGTCTCCCCACTCCTGCTACCCAGCATTCTGTTCTGTCTACTCCGCCTACCTAATTTTCTGTTCTCTTAAAGGGCCAAGGCAGTTTTCTTTATTAATTAACCAATGAAAGTAACATAGACAGATAACTCTCCTCCATCATTTCCCCTTCTTCTGTTTAAACAAAAAAGAAAGGCTTCAACTTTAACATAGCAAAATTACATATAACAAAACAGTTATCAAGCAAGTATTACAGTTACAATATTTAGATCTATTTTATCTTTATCATAACTAAGGAAAGCTATAACTATCTATTTATTCTTCAACTCCATCATAGACTCCAGAAGGATATAATATTACCTAAGTAAACAAGTCATATGCAACTTTCAAACTCTAGAAATGACAGAGACAACTCGCTGCCTGGACAGTCACCCAAAGTTCCTCTGTACCGTTGGGGCATCCATCTTCAGCCTACAGGCCCATAAGTATCCAGCAGACATTTCCATGAAGCAGGAAATTCCAAAGACAGTTCAGTCACTTTCTGCTGTGTCCTGCAGAACGTCTCGCAGACTCTTTAATGAATCAGGAACCCCAAAAGACCATCTCACCTTTAGGCAAGTTCAGCAGTCCTCTTTCTGTGGGTTCTTTGTGTCCAGTTTATGCAACAGTCCAGGCAAGAGCAGTCTCTTGCCCAAATGGCTATCAAACTCCATAAGGAGCCTCTTCGATGCCCATCCTCTTGAAGTAGATTGGTGCTGCCAGGAGCAGACGTGTCTCATTGTCATGAAAAACCCTAAGTTATTAAAACATTAAATGCCATATTCTACAGTCTTTGAAAGATATGAAGAATGCCTATCTGAAATATATCTATGCACATCTAGAAAATCTAACATGACTACAAGCTTGACTATTATCAATGATTATCCATTAACAACCTATATTTCCTAATTATACATTACATTCTTAAATGAACTACACAATCACAATACCTTAATCAAGATCAGAAATACATATACATATAACAAAATTGACCTTAAAATCCATACCAATGCAAATTATTCATATCTATATCATCTCCCCCTTTAAATGTAAAAGAACATTTATAAGCAATATTTGGGAATATGGGTGCCGTTTTTTCTCTCCAAACTGATTCCTGCTGAATGGGGGCGTTGTTATTTAAGTCTTTCATGGTATAACCTGTCTGCTAGGTTCATCTCAGTCGGCAGTTGAGCGAAGTAATTTTTTGAGGGTGTTCACAGCAACCTTTCAGGAGGGCGTAATATTGGAATAGAAGCAATCCACAGAGTCTTATCCTCTGTGAAAACAAAAGAAGAAACTCTTTTCCAAAGCATCATGTTCTTAGATCCAAATCCTGAAGTCATACCGTTAAGGTGTCCATCTGGTCTAGCCTGGCAGCCCATATAATGAATGTCTCTCTGTACTTAGCTCCTTTACAGTCAAAAATTTCAAAGAAAACACAATAAAATACATCATCCAGACTCTCTGTGAATTTTCCATTTTTACGTGGCTTATTTTTACTCTATCAGTTTACTTTATTCTGTCTCTTTAAAGACTTTACCTTTTTTTTAAAGCATTAACTTTATTCTCTATATTTTTTTTTCTTCTCTCTCTCAAGCCTACGTATATTCATCCAACATTGTGAGCCATTTAAAGGCCTTCTATATCTGAATCTTTCCTATTGTGAATCTGTAATTTTTTTACTATCCAGGAGCACTTCTTAAAAGGTTAAGCACTTCTTAAAAACTTAAGTTGCTCCATGTAGAGGTAATACGGTACCGCCTGTTTCCAGCCAAGTCTAAACCTTAACTGCGCTATTATCATGGTAATTACAATAGATCCTGCCTGAGATCAGCACAGTTCAGCATGGCGGAGCAGAGCCAGAGCCGCTCCTGCCTCAGTCATTTGGTGCTCCTGAGCCGCACACAGTTCCAGGCACATAGCAGTCCACATTGGAGCCGCACTCAGCAGTTTAATTCTGAGACTGAGCGTGCAGCACAGAAACTCTTTTCATCCAAGTTACAACCAAATCTGACGCGCAGAGCACCGTGCAGCCTGGAAACATCTCTCTGTATGGCGGCAGAAATCCGCCATGCTCTCCCCCTCGCCTAAGCCTGATTCCGCCATCTGCCCAGGTGCAGTGAGCCATCGGCATGGTCTCAGAGTACTTTCTTCCGATCCCGAGAGGGCACACAAACATCCAGTCCATAAAAGCCACTGAAATGCTCTATAGCCAGAGTTTGCACTGGCGGCACAGCACCAGGAAGCCGTGTTTTAAAATGACTCAGCTTTTTCTCTGCCGCTATTGCCGAAATAGGAAATCTCTCTACAGTACGTCCAGGCAAACAGCAAAAAGCTGTGTTAAACTCTCTCTCCTTTATTTAAAGCCCTTTCAGGTTTTTAAGTGGATTTAGTCACCACGTTGGAGCGCCAATCTGTAGAGTGGAGAGGCGGGGCTGTGTCCCGCCACCCGGTTAGCTTTGCCCAAAAGAAATGATTTCATGACTAAAAGTTGGAAGACAACTGAAAAATTCTAGCAACAATGATCAATCAATCATACCACACAAATTAAAAATTATACATAAGTAATGTAGGTGCATAAAGATGTCAAACTCTTGGTCTGCTGAGAAAGCTGAATTTGATCTCCAAGATCCATGTATCCACATGGTAGAATGAAAGAAACCTAGCCCCATTTTTACACACATGCCCATTCACACTCTCTCCTTCTCCCCCAACTTACATGTGCAAACACAAGTAAATAAATAATCTTTTAATGTAATGGAAAATGTTTTTCAACAGTGTACAAAGAAATCCAAACTTATAATGCATGACAAATACTCAGGGTAAGACTTAAGCATACCACCTGGGAGACTAAGGCATCAGTACAAAGTTTGAGCTGTACAATGAGTGCCAACACAGGCAGGTATACAAAGACACTATCTAAAAAAAAAAACGTTGAAAGAGGGAAAGAAACATTTCTCCATTTTTTTTTTTAAAAAGAGCTCAATCTGGTGTAGTGGTGTACACCTTTAATCTCAGCACTCAGGAGACAGAGACAGGTGGATCTCTGTAAGGTCAAGGCCAGTCTGGTCTACAGAGCAGTTTCTGGACATCCAGGGCTACACAGAGAAACCCTGTCTTGAAACTACAAAAAAAAAAAAAAAAAAAAAAAAAAAAAAGCTCAACATGACTTGACAAATTGCAAATTGTTGTAAAAGAATGCACACACAACTACTATCCATATGTATTTATATGTAAACAGACTTTGAAAAGTCCTATACAGATGCACTCACACAGTACACTCTTTGGCCTCTATCAAGCTTTATATTCACCGTGTATCTGCCGTATAATGAAAGGATACCTGGTATCTCAAAGCCCAAACTCTGAAAGAGAAGGTCACTTGGAGCTTAAGAAAATAAATTTCTTGTGACCTCTGGGCAAGTTGATTAACCTTTTAGGCATTTAGTTTTCTCACAAGGGATTAGAATAATATCATCTTTCTCACAGAATGTTAAATCTAGCTAAATTTCCATTCCCAGTGAAGATGACCAGGATTTATATTGGTATTTACTTTTCTAAAAATAGAACAGATTAATAAAGAAAAAATGTTCAAGAATAACAAAGTATTTAATTATGGAATTCTATAAAGCTAGAAAAGAATCTAGCACAAAGGAATTTTGATCCTGGCATTTGATGCCATGTTTTTCCCAAAGAAGTGGAGTGATACAGAAGAGTAACCAACAGGCCAAATGATGATCACATTTCAACTGTCAAGCGCTGACCACTGGGAAAAACTGCCTTTCATCTAAACTGAAGATCTCCAAACAGAAGATAGAATCCCTGGAATCGACAGCCTAGATGCTCAGGTCAAGGTAAGCTTGTCTTTCTACAGATTTCTTAGCTCACAGGATCTTCTGGAGCCTGGATGGCTTTGTGATAAACATCAAACAGCAAATACAACCTTCAGCAGCCACGGAGGACCCAACCAAGTAAGTTTTCTGTCATTTTTAATCAGTAACTCAAGTAAAAATTTATCCTTCTCAAATATCTCTGATGCAGCTTGACAACTGAGAGGTTTTATTATTTAAAAGGACAGCCTCACTAAACAAATTTCAAGAAGTACAAGTTATCAAATCTCTCAACACTGCCTTCCATGGTATTAAAAATACTTTTTATTGTACAAAAAAAATCTGTCACAGTCATTCTGATATAAATATATAAAACAATAAATATGATGCTGTTAAAATTTACACAAACCCAAAGAATTCTTGTGAGTTCCAGGGAGCCAAATTGAAGGATCCACCTTAAACAGGTCAGATACACCCCTCTCAATTCTCTGGTCCTAATAATTTTTTCCTAAACTTAACTTTGTCTTCTGCTCTGACAATACCTTAAACAAGCATAAGAAACATCAGACATTTCCATACCACAAACAACAGACAGGAACAAAGAGACCAGCTACGTTATGATGTGACCAGCACCCAGCTTTCTCAGGTTCCCCCCACAAGATGATGCCTACAGATAAGCAGGGAGCAATCTTGAGAATCCGCTGTCCCAATTCCTTTTTTAACCTGTTATGCCTAACCTCCCACCATTTTATTATAAAAATAAGAGATGAGAATGTAATGGTCTGTCCTGTCCCTTTAGGAAATGTATTGGCGGTCGGGGGAATTTGGAAATAACCAAAAATAGTCCTTTTAGAATAAATCAGTTTTAATAAAAGGAGAAAGTGGGATACACTTACAAAGCCAAGGTTCCAGCGAAACAGAGAACCAAGCGGGAGGAAACAGGGGCGCCTATCCCAAACCCGGTTCTTTTTAAAGGTACCTTTTTCCCCTGGAGCAGCCATGCCCCTCAAAGCAGGGATTGGTCAGCTGCCCCAACAAGGAGAAAAGCCCCGCCCACTCCCTCCCCCATCCACTGCTGAGGCAGGGAGATCTTTCTTCTGCTTCCAGTCTGAGCCTCTCCCTTTCCATCGCTCTCTCAAAGAGACAGCTCTGTCTCTCTCCCCTCTCCCCACTTCTCACCTTCCCCCCTCCATCCCTCTCTTCCCCTCTCTCCTGTTCCCCCTTTTCCCTCTCCCCTTCTCCCCTTCCGTTCCATAACCCACTAAATAAATATCCAACCTCACTCTCCACAACGTGCCTATCCATCTGTCTCACACACCGTGGCTGCAGCTCCTAGTGGGACTGGCTGGCCCGCCAAGGTCTCTTGCCTGCCACATTGCTCCCTGCCTGGGATCAACTGCCCCTCATGGTCCACAGGACACTCAGGGATCCGTAGCATTATACTTAAGCCATAGCATGAAGTATATCCTCTCTAGAGAGGGATATTACCACCCTAGGCCTTAAAATACATTTATACTTTTGAATATACAATAGTTAGCATGAAATAAGTGATAACCTAGCAAACACAACACTGGACATGAGATCCAGAATTTACAAAAAGCAACAATAAATAGATTTGAAAAGAGTGAGGAATTTATCAAATTTGATGACCAGGGACGAAAGGTACAAAGACAAAATCTAGACTCATCAGTGCATAAAAATCTCTGGGATAACTTCCCCAGAGTTCTGCCTGCCTTTCCAGAAATAACATCAAAAAAAAAGTATCTAGCCCCAAGTACCCTAAGATTGTCAAAGAATATTCATGGGAGCCCATACGTATGACTAATCTAAAGAAAATTAACCAAGAATTGTAGCTTACAGACTACATTCGTCCTTTGTTAGGGAACTGGTCAAAACGTGGGCTTCCAGTAACAAAGCAACGCTACAAACTGGACTCCGATAATCTCAGCAGTCCTAGAACATGGACTGCAGTTACTTTGAGGTGCTATTTTAGAGAAGCAGGCTAGAATTTTAGAGCAACAGGAAAAAGCAAAAGGACTTCAGATTTCCCTAGATCAAATTCTAGGTGAGGGACTTTACTCGGATCCTCAGGATCAAGCTCATTATGATGAACACACCATGTCCCTATGTACCAGAGAAGCATTAAAGGATTGGGATAGGATTCAGAAACTGTAAAAGAGAGTTGGATCATATATTAGGATTAAACAGGGTCAGAGAACCTTTTAGTGATTTTTTTTATAAAGACTAACTAGGGTAGTAAAAGTTGTGGTAACTGACATAGAAGCTAGACATATAATAATTGGATCTTTGGCTTATGAGAATGCCAACATAGAATGCAAAAAAATCCTTGGGATTTTAAAGATCAGATCAGCACACATGGATATGGATGTTGCATACAATGAATGCCAAGACACTTGACTATGGTACTGAAGCTTGGGTAGGAGAAACAATTTCCAATGGTAAGAGAAGACACCAAAATACCAAATGTTTTAATTGTGGTAGAATATGACACCTGAGAAGGAACTGTAGACAACGGATTCCTAGGAATAATGACTTCTCTGGGAATGGCAGAAATAGGAAGACTCAGCCTTCAGGTATATGTAAAAAGTGTAGCAAAGGCCAACACTGGACCAATGAATGTAGGTCAACAAAAGATAAACAAGGCAGCCCAATACCAGCGGGAACCACTGTAGAGGGCCAATTGCAGGCCCCCAAGACAAACATGGTCCAGTCATTCCCAGCTACTGTCGAGAATGTGACTCACCAGGAAAAGTAAAAAAATCCAATGCCTGCTGTTAAAAACAATACTGGTTGAATGATGGGATAAATGTGGAGCGTGAGTCAAAAATTCCAGTAGGACATAGGAAACACATATTCTGGCAGGCTTCTATAAATGATAAAAGAACAAAGGTAAGAGTGTGTATAAATGGCATTTTTATTGAAGGCTTACTAGAAAAAAGGGCGAGTGTAAGTATCATTAGTCTTGGCATCTGAATTGGCCTCTTCAAGAGGTAGATGTTCAGTTCCAGTAAACTGGAACCCTATTTCAGGCAGAACAAAGCAAGAAATGGGTTACATTCATAGGATCAGAAGGGCAAATAGGAAGGCTAAGGCCATATATAGCCAATATTGCAGTGAATTTGTGGGGTCATGACCTATTGCAGCAATGGAATACTCAGATTAACATTGCTGCAGCCCCAAAACCTTATGTTTCTGAGGAAAATATTAGAAGATATTATAGACGATGGAGACCAGCCATTAAGGCTATACAAGAAGACAAAGTAATAGATAAACCTTCAGAGGTACTAATGGCTCTGCCTTTAAAATGGTTACCTGAGAAACCAATATGGGTTACACAGTGGCCTCTAGCTGAGGAAAAGCTGCAGGCTTTAGAACAGCTGGTAACAATAGCAACTAGATGCTTGACATATTTAAGAATCTACCAGCCCTTGGAATTCTCTTCTATTTGTTATTACAAAGAAATCTGCAAAATGGAGAATGGTGGCAGATCTAAGGGCTACCAACAGGGTTATTCAACCTACGGGCCCTCTACAATCTGGAATTCCTCTGCCTTTTCTGTTACCAAAGGGATAGCCTCTCATAGTTATTGATTTCAAGGATTGTTTCATCACTATACCTTTACAAGAAAAGGATAGAGAAAAGTTTGCCTTCACAGTGCCTACTTATAATAATTCTCAGCCTACTAAGAGATATCAATGGACCATCCTCCCTAAGGGAATGCTCAATAGCCCCACCCCACCCTGTGCCAATACTTTGTAAGCCAGCCATTGGAATTAATAAATAAGCAATTTCCTAATTCTATAATCTACCATTACATGGATGACACTTTGTTATCTGATTCAAATACAAATACTTTAGAAAGGTTGAAGAAGCAAAGAAAATTTTGCCTAAATGGGGATTACAAATTGCTCCTGAAAAGAGTCAAAGAGGAGATTCTGTTAATTACCTAGGTTACAGAATAGGTTTACAGAAAATAAGAACACAAAGGGCACAAATTAGGAGAGACCGGTTGCGGACTCTTAATGACTTTCAAAGATTGTTAGGAGACATTTCCAGTCTACAACCAGCTGTTGGGATAACACCTGATCTAATAATTTATTTAAATACAGCCTTATATAGTGATAAAGACTTGAATAGTCCCAGAGAATTAACAGCTGAAGCAGAAAAGGAATTGACAATTGTTGAGGATAAATTACAGGAGGCACATGTTGATAGGGTGAATCCAAATCTTACTTGTATTCTGGTCATACTGCCTTCCAGAATTTCTCCTACAGGAATTTTAATGCAGAGGGACAATATTATTTTAGAATGAATCTTTTTTACCACATAAATCAAGTAAAAAAATTAAAAACTCAAGTGGAAAAGGTTTCTGAATTAATTATTAAAGGTAAACTGATACTTCGTCACCTAGCAGGAACAGACACAGCTGAGATTACAGTGTCTTTTACTGCTGAAGAAATAAAAAAGTTAGGAGAAGACAATGAACCCTGACAAAAAGCTTGTGCTAATTTTTGGGGCGAAATTAATTATCCCAAAAGCAATAGACTTAACCTGATAAAGAGAACTTCTTGGATTCTTCCCTGAATTGTACATAATGCACCAAAAACTGGAGCCCATACATTTTATACTGATGGAAGATAAATCAGGGAAGACAGGTTACAAATCAGAAGAATTAAGTAAGGTGGAACAAAGCCCTTTTAATTCTGTCCAGAAGGAAGAATTATATGCTTTTCTTATGGTACTAAGGGCTTTTAAAGAACCTCTCAATATAGTTATTGATTCACGATATGCAAAAAAAGTTGTCTTGCATATTGAAACTGCTAAATTTATACCAGATGATATGGAATTGACTTCATTACTCATCCAGGTGCAGGACAAAATCAGGAATAGGCTATACATATAACACACATCTGATCTCATAGAGGATGGGTCTGGCAGGTCCTCTAGCACAAGGTAATGCAGAAACTGATCAATTATTAATTAAAAGTGTGTTGCAGGCCTCTGAATTTCATTAAAAAAAACAATGTCAATAGCAAAAGTTTAAAGAGGTTTTCATTACATGGCAACAGGTAAGGAGATTATAAAGAGATGTCCTACTTGCTCTTTCTATAACCAAACACTATTGCCTGCAGGGAATAACCCTAAGGGTACTTAAAAGAATGAAATCTAGCAGATGGATGTGTTTCACTTTTCAGCATTTGGTAAATTATAATATGTATACCACACCATAGACACGTACTCAGGTTTTCAATGGGCAACTGCCTTGAGTTCAGAAAAGGCTGATTCAGTAATCATTCATTTATTAGAAGTTATGGCCATCATGGGCATTCCTGCACAAATAAAGACAGATGATGTTCCAGCAAATGTATCTAAGAAAATGAAATGGCTATTTGCTTATTATAATAAAAAGCACATTACAGGTATACCAAATAATCCTACGGGTCAGGCAGTTGTAGAAAAGCCAAATTGTACTATAAAAGTTATGCTGAATAAACAGAAAAGGATGGAAGAGACCCCAGTAATGGATTGCATAATGCATAATGTTGACCTCACAATGGAAACCAGGAGATGTACTACGTTGGGGAAAGGGTTTTGCTCTTGTTTCCACAGAAGAAGAAAAATTATGGATACTATCAAAAATAATAAAGATTCAGTTTCAAAAGGAGAAACCTCTTGAAAAAGAGAAATGACAGCTCATCCACAAAGATGACAACCATACAGGTGGTAAGAAAAGGATATAGGGTTGGGGCAGGGTTCTCCTCTTATCTTTACAGGAAAATACACATCATTAAAAATTCAAGAGACCCTGGATGTTTGAATGCTGACACAAGGAAAAATAACTATCCACTAAAGATCATCTAGAAAACAGAATATGGATTATGAGCCCAGATACTGGATACACATACATTTACACACATTTACACACACACACACACACACACACACACACACACACACATTTATTAATATATTCAGCTGATTTTGGAGTTGAAAAATGGCTCTGTACTTCTCTAAATTCAAACTTTTTGTTAAAAGGTACAATCAGAGGTTCTGTTTCATATTGGTATCTCATATCTGGTATGGAACAGAAGGTCTTTAGGAAAAATTTTACTTTCTCCATCTCTATTTTGTCTATATTGTATTCTTCATTGAACGTACATTTATATGAATGATGTTTAAGCTTTCCACAATGAACAATAGATTTTCCTACAGATCCTTTTCCTGCAGTAATCTTTGAAATTTCCAGGAAGAAGATGGGGCCCCTCAGCAACAATTCTACCTGGTTGAGATGACATCGTGATGCTGACAGTGCTACTATAAGACTGGTTTTTTGGGTACCATCTGCTGTAATCATGCACCTTCTCCACCTTCTCAAGACATTCTGGCCAGAAATCCAAATAAGAACTTTGGGGGGAAAACCTATCGAATGCTCGAAAATCATTTGCAACTATAGTAGACAGTAACTTTGAAACTTAACCATCACTTTACTTTTGCAGGATCCTATTAAGAGAATATTACTCCCATGACAGTGGGAAGCAATTCTAGAGGACAACTCCGCCTATCCCCAAAAAGTTTATCCTTAGGGTTGGGAACATCGTTTAGGGGTTGTTGGTTATTACTTGTACTAGATAGAGGGTTGGAGTGAAAACTATGTTTGTTTTAAAAAGGGGGGGGGTGAGATAATAATAGTGAGTAATAAAGTGAATACTTGTGAGCTATTATTTATGGAAAATTTACATTGGTATATTTTTGTATATTAATACAAGTTCAAATTATATTTGTTGTTTTGTTTACATTATTTGTACACTGATGCAAAGTTATTCTGTCAGATTGTATATATGCATGCTTCTACCTCTGTTTATGACATTTTGTATATTCATACAACTTTTAGGATATATTTTCATATTGCATTATATATTACTCCTACCTCTGATTAAGATACTTATACATTGTTTACCTTTGAGGTCACTGTCCTCATTTGTTGCACATTTGTTTATATATTATTTAATATTCTGAGATCAAGTTTTAGTCCTTAAGTTATACAGGTATTAAATATTATAGGTCAATAGTTGTTCATGTTTGTTGTACATACAGTCAGATTAGGTTCTTTAGATACATAGAGATTGTATTCTGTCTAGATAGGTAATCTTCAACCACTTCAAGGATCTGTATAACATGGCATTTAAATAAGTTAGGGTTCTGTTGACATGAGACTTGATTGATCCTGACAGCACCAATCTATTCCCGAGAGAATGTTGAGCACCAAAGACACTCCATTCAGAGTTTGTTTTCTTCTTGGCACGATGGGCCTTTGAGCAAGGAAATGCCCATAACTCAACCACTGACAAAATACATGTTGTCTGGAAATGGATAAGCAGGACACAAAGAAAAAGACTGTCAAATCTTGCCAAGACAGGGTAAGATGGTTCTGAAAAATTCCCTGCCTCTGAAAATGGTCTGTCAGTTACTCTAGGCCTTAGCCAAAGATGGTTGCTTCAATGTTGCAAATAAGACTTTGGGTGATTGCTCTGTTATATACTGCTCCTTTGGAAGCTGCTTCATTGTACTTCCTGCCTGCTCAAGTAATATTATCTCCCTTCTCAGGCCTTCCATGGGGTTGAAAATTAGATAGTTGTAGTTACTGTTCTCTTATGATCTAGCCAAGCCATTTCCTATACAAGACTTAGACTCCTTAGGAAAGAATGTTTATTAAAACATTTAGCATACATTCCTTGCTTAATATTGTTTATGCTGGTTGTAATTCTAATTATACTTGATATCTGTTCCTAGTGTATGTAATTTTGTATTGGGTTTGGAACTCTCTTATTTAAACAAAAGGGGAAGGTGCTGTGGGAGCACATTCTGCTCCTTCAGCCAATGGCCTTTAAGATACCAGACCACTTGGGCATGGTCTCTGATACTGTAAAAGCAGCTGTAAAGTATACACTTGCTCTCTTGCTTCAGGCTCCTGCTTCTGGCTGCTGGACTCTGCTCCTATTAGTGCAGAGGACTAGTATCTAGGACAGTGATCTATAAGTTTTCCCTTAAATAAATAACCCTTTATTATTCATAATTTTGAACTGGTATGGGATTATTTTGTGACTTCCATCATCTTGTAGGTGTAAGGACAAATATTTATATTGTTTTTAAGGGTTAATTAATTAGTGATTGTAGATTGTTCTTCAGTAACCATAACTTTACTAGCACTGAGTAGCTAGCTATGTTTCCAGTACAAGGCATGGTCTCCATCTTGTTCAATGTGTTTTAAGTACAATTAGAGAGCTGTTGCTTACCACCAAGGTATGCATGCCACTACTGCACCCTTAGGGATATCATGACCTGCTGTAGCTGGGTAAAACTGTTGGTTGCTTCCCTCCTTAGGAAGCCTGCATGGTACCTTCAGGTATCATGAAACCTAATCCTCAGGGAGGAGGCATAAAGACCAGTTCCAGCTCTGGGGTCTATGGCTCTATTTCTGAAGTACATCATGTATTCAGAAATGGGAACTGACAGTCCAATCTCTGGGAGTCAACCAAAGGCAACAGCAACTAAAATGTATATTTTGGGAGTCTCTCAGACAACTCTGGCAAACAATTAAAGGGGACTTCTCAAATGGGGTATATTACAGTTTTTATTAGCTGGTCCTTGGAGAGACCACCAGAAAAGTTCATTAAAAGGATAAGGAGGAGGAGGGGGCGGAGGAGGAGGGGGAGGAGGAGGAGGAGGGGAAGGAGGAGGAGGGGGAGGAGGAGGAGGGGGGGAGGAGGAGGAGAAAGAGGAGAGGAGAAGGGGGAGATGGGGAAGGAGGAAAAGAAGGAAGAGGAGGAAAAAGAGGAGGAGGAAGAGAAAGAGAAGGAGGAGGAGGAAAAGAGGAGGAGGAGGAAGCGAGGAGGAGGAAGAGAGGAGGAGGAGGAGGAGGAGGAGGAGGAGGAGGAGGAGGAGGAGGAGGAGGAGGAGGAGGAGGAGGAGGAGGAGGAGGAGGAAGAAAGAAAAAGAAAAAGAAAATGAAAAAGAAAAAAAGTTGAACTTATATTTAGAGTAGACTGGCAGCTACCAAAGGATAAAGACATCATTGTTGGTCAAAGGATACAGAATTTCAGAGACACAAAAGGACTAAGTTTTGAGATATATGGCACAGTGATTTATATAATCAACAAGTACATTTAAAGATGTCAGCTTCATTAGTGGCCATAAAAATGAAATTAAAAACAAAATGAAAACCATGCATGATCACCAAGAAGACAAAAAGAAAGAGAAAGAAAAGAAAAAAAAGGGCTTTGTTTGTTTTAAAGTGCTGAGAATAAATCTAAGACCTCACTGCCTCCTCCACTAGGACAGGTACACCCAGGCCTGAGAAGACTTTTAATAGGGTACTAGTGAGGACATGGAACAAGAGGCATTCACACACAGCAGATGGGAATACAAACTGGTCCAGCCACACTGGAAAACAGCTTGGTAATCTATGCTCAAAGTTAAATATACATGCATGCTAGGACTCAGTAATTTCACTCATATGAACATACGTAGCTCAAAGATAACACTCCCCAGAAATATTCAAAAAAAGCTCTCTTTAGATCAACTGTGGTACAGTCACATAATTGCATACACTGAAGATGAATAAACCACAGGTATGCATACAGATGGTCTCCTAAATACAATGTTAAACAACAGAAATTTAAAAAATTTAAAATATTTATGACTTAATTTATAAAACTCTATAATTTCATATATGTATGTTCAGAAACAGGCAAAAATAATACATGTCATTGAAGCTCAGATAGCACAGGCTTTCCTCAACTCTCTCAAAGGTGCACTGTTTTTCTGATAAAGTCAAGACCCACGTTAGAGTGAAGCAACTTATCTAATACAGTGCCACATGCAGGTCACACCATGGCCTTCATCTCCTAGCTCCCCTGTCATCTATCCCATCTTCTTCCTGTAGGATGATATGGTGACCAACACAGAGAATAAGATCATTGCTTTTCTTAAAAGTAGCTGGTGTCAATGCTGAACCTTTTGGGCCTGGTTTGTTTGCAAAGTCAACACTCAGAAGCTCACCTGCAATGTAGGAGCTGATGGATCTGCCCTAGGAAATATTCTGCCCACCCATGCTGCTGCTGCAGCTTAGGTGAGAACCTGGGGAGTGCAATCATGATATAGGTGTTGGTCCTTCAGAGGGAGCACAGGCCTTATGGTAAATTGTTCAAAACAAAAACTGGGTGTTTTTAGGGAGAACCTAGAAGCTAGTGAAAGAGAAGACATGGAAGAAAGGTGTGTACGGTGTTTAGTATTATTCTGTTCCTTGGCAATGATGGGAATCTACTAATTTTCTAAGTTTGTGATATCATTAGGTTAAGTGATATCTTTATTTGCATGTTTGTTCCTGTGCTTTATTTTACAGGAACATTTATATTATTTTTAAATTTCATAAAAAATGATTAGCTATATTTTTTTCAAAAAAGGCTAGACATGGTGATGTACAATCTGTATCTCAACAAATGGATGGGAGAGGTATTCTGTTAGTTCAAGGCCACCCAGGTCTACAAACCAAGTTCTAGGATAGCCAGGAACCTGTCTCAAAAAAAAATTATGAAAAAAAGGAGGAGGGGGGGGAGAGGAGGAGGAGGAGGAGGAGGAGGAGGAGGAGGAGGAGGAAGAGGAAGAAGAAGAAGAAGAAGAAGAAGAAGAAGAAGAAGAAGAAGAAGAAGAAGAAGAAGAAGAAGAAGAAGAAGAAGAAGAAGAAGAAGAAGAAGAAGAAGAAGAAGAAGAAGAAGAAGAAGAAGAAGAAGAAGAAGAAGAAGAATGTTACATGGCTAATTTTCTTTTACACTAATTCCTTTGGAGTAGGGCTAGTGATAAAATTCCCTTTAATAAACAAAGAATGAAACTGGTAATTCCTAATCACCAAGATACATTCTGTGTTTAGACATCATGACACAAACCAAGCATGGGTGGCATACATCTTTAATGATTCCCAGCACTCAGGAGCCAGAGGCAAGTGGATCTCTATGAGTTCCAGGACAACAGCCAGGGCTATATAATGAGACCCTGTCTTAAAATAAGTAAACAAACTCATAACAAAGCAAGACAGAAAGCCAGGGAAAATTCTAGGGATATGGGAGGAAAAGAAACCCCTTATCCCAAGTCTGGTTGAAGCCTCTCATCAGCTGAATCAAGAATTCAAGCACAATTAACAACGCTTTCTTCAAGACTGGCCACACAGAAATAATACTCCTTTTACAGAGAGATGTTTCAAATAAGAAGTGTTAAAATGAACCATGTGGCAGGCCTGAGCATACTTGGCTTTTCTCCCTTCCCACCTGCACACCTTCAGTTTTCTAGGTCTCTTGCAAGAATCACCATTTACAGCAAGACATTTCTTAACCCTCTTAGGAAGTCTTTGTGATCCCTGTTTTATCAGGTTAAAATCCTATGCAAAGCACCTCCAGAACCATCCGATAGCCTCATTTATAAAAAAAGGGGATTCCTCAGTAAAGTTCTAAGGTGTAACTTCATATGGCTACAGCTAAGACAAGATGATTTGCCCTTGGGAAGCCCACACTTACTTTCTCTGAAAACCTCTTTCTATTAACCTCTGTGCTTAACTACATATTTCAAATTTATTTCTATTTCTGATAAAGTGTATTTATTATTACGTGTGTGTGTGTGTGAGAGAGAGAGAGAGGGGGGGGGGTTAGTGAGTACAGGCACTTCTGTGCCACAGCACACATGTGGTGGTAGGAGACATACTTCAAGAGTCAGATATCTCCTTCCACTGTGGGTACTGAGAATCAAACTCAGGTCATTCAGTTTGCATAAGCAAGCAATTAACTGGCTGAATTATCTCAACAGTCCCTATAACCTCATCTTAATAAACAATAACTCTGCTTCATACTGACTCCTCCTGCAATTTCTTTCTCTGGCAAAAGCAAAAATCCTAGCTTCAGCAGAGTAGAAATCTCTAAAACCAATCTCCAGGCTACGTCAGTGCTCTCTTTAGCTCACACCTCACTAGCTAGGACAGAGTTAGTAGAAGAGTTAGCAGAGAATATCACTAGTTTCCCTAGCAGTGAATTTTCTGAGATTGCCTCTTGTCCATGAGTTGACTCAAAGGTTAGAAGATCCTGCCACCAAGGCTGGGGACTCAATTAGACACTGAGAGCCACATGTTAGAGAGAACAACTTGTCCCCTGACCTCCACATGTCGGTGGCACACATGCTCACAAATATACACACAGAATTATAAATAAATGTAATATGGAATTTATCCTTCAGTCTTAAAGAAGATCATTTGGATTAATAACTCACATCCATGGTTCTAAAACTAATACTCAAGCCAAATACATCTAACTTGTGTTTATCACTACTGTTAAAGAGTCAGCACTTAGTTTTTATACCTTTTGCACAAAATGAGATATTTAAAATTCCTTTCCAAAAAAAAAACCAAATAGAATAACAGCATTATCTACTCCAAAATTTAGCAAAAACCAAAAGAAACCAGTATATTTAATACATGAGGATCTCCACAGAATCACAACACATTGCTAAGTTTCAGCCTACACTGAGCACTTATAAATTTAAATTTTCATTTTATTCACATAAGCCATAAGATAGGACTACTTTCCCCATTTCATAGATATGGAAATCAAGACCTGGAAATGGCAAGGCTTATAGGAATTTGCACAATTCACACAGTAAATAGGAGATGGACCATTTACTCTGTGGAATGGATCTTTTGGTTCCATGCAAATATTTTCTCTTTGTATTTTTTATTTCACACCATCTCTTTAACCTCTAAATTCTGAACCTAAAGACTATAAATTGCAAAGAATATGCATATGTGTACATACAGTTACATATATTTAGGCTTTGAAAGACCCCAAGCTGCATGCATCCACAAGCCCCCTGGGCAGCACTGCACCCAAAGGAGCTTCGGTTTGCTTGCTTGGGTTTACTCGATAAAACAAAACAGGACTCTCCAGAGATAGAGAGCAAGCCAAAGCACTGAATATAGTAAGTCTACAAAGCATTAACTGGATTAATTAGCTAGGGATTTGAGAAGCAGCTTAAAGCTAGGAAACCAAAACACTAAATTGTTTAAATACTTTGGCAAAAGATCAAGGTTTCTAGGCAGCACCAGGTCTCCTTCCTTCCTTCCTTGTCCATCCATGTTTTAGCACACTTAACCTTTAAGTCTGTGGTACTTTTGCACAAGATATGAATGACACTGTCAAAACACCAAAAAAGAAAAGAGAAATTTTAAAAAAATAAAAATACTGCAAGCTGTTACCAATTCTGCCAACATTCAAGAGCCCAGGCAACATTAATTACAAATCAACTGCTTAGGATATAAACAGCTCCTATCATTGGTTCACTCTCCCTCTAGCATAACTGCTTTACAGGAGAAAAAAAGTGCAAATTTCCCTGCTATTATACTCCATGAACTAATCAGAACAAAGAAATAAATTAAGACAGGAGAAACTGAAGCAAACAGAATACGTGAAAAAGGAATCCTAGCTAGACGAATGCCTGGAATGCTCCAGGAACAGCATTGCCATTTAGAAACAATGAAAGAAAGTGTCAGAGTAGGGACACTTGATTAGTGGATTTCTGGTGTCCAGGAAGTAAGAATTTTTACAATACAAATGATTTTCCATACATATATGTGACAATAAAATGATAAAAGAAAGTTCTGATTCTACAAGATCAGTGGTGGGAGAAGGAGGTCTGCTCTACCTTGAAGGTACTATATAAGGCCAAGCACCCTCACCATTCCCCAGTGCACACAAATTCAAGCACAAACTCAAAGATAAAAGGGAAGGAGAACCATGACAAGCTGTTGATAAATTAGGAAAGCCATTTTAGAAAACAACACAAGCATTGTAGCTACCATAGTAATCCCACTTTAGGGTATAGCCAAAGGAATATTCAAAAGCTGTTTGCAGCTAGGCATGGTAGTGCATACTTGCAATCTTCATGTCTGAGACCATCATGTAAAAGAGAGAGAGGGTGGAGAAGAGGTGGTGGGCCTGCACTCCCATACTCACTGCAGCATTATTCACCATAGTCAAGGTGGTGAAACAACTCAAGTGCCCACTGCGGGGTAAATGGATCTTAAAACATAGCCTTATATGCTAGAAATTAAGGGAAAAGTTCTGCTCAAGAGAATAAAATCTCTGCCCTAAATAGAGACCTAACATTCCAATTAGACCCAGACAGTGAAATCATCTGGCCAAGATATCCACCTAGAAGATGAGCTCACCTTAAACCATGTTAGAGAGCGAGAATAATTTTTTTATTTAATGAGATACTATACAAATTTCCTTCCCACAATCCCCACCCCACAAGAACAGCCCTTAGGAAGCAGTATGAGGGTCTGCCTACTTTTTGAACCCTGAATCAGAAAGGTACAACTTTTCATATTTTTCTGTCTCTTTCTTTTGTATGCTGGCCAAAATCTAAGGATACTGTAATGCTCCACTCCCTGCCCTGTAGCCCCTTGGGTTCATGTATCTGACCTCCATTCAGGCTTAAAAGACACAGAATTTTTCCCATCTCTCCTTCAATTGCTTTCTCCAGATTACTGCAGAGTTCACAGCTACCCTGCCCTGAGTGTTTTCCTTTTAAACTCTAATAAATTGTCCTTGAGCTTCTGTTTGCATCCATTCTTAAATTCTTTTATTAATGAGACTAAGAACCTCAAGAAGGTACCCTAAATTCTCTGGTATTATATATACAATAAAATACAACTAAGAATTTTTTTAAATGGTGGGGGATTTCTGACACACTATATGGATGAACCTTGAAGTCATTATATCATGTTAATTATACCAGGTATTGTGAGAAAAATATGATCTCGCTTTTGTGGCATCAAAAATAAAGTAAAAAAATCACATTAGTAGAGAGTAGAATGATAGTTCCCAGACATTAGGGAGGGAAGGACCAGGAGAAAGGGCAAGATTTCAGTGAGACAAAAGGACCTACTGCACAGAATGACTACAGATAAGCACAACATATTTCAAAACACTTAAGAGGAGACTACACAAGCTCTAACCAAGAACTAAATTATCTGAGGTGATGAATGCCAATCTCCCTGATCTACTCACTTTATAATACACACTTACTCAAATACGACATGGCATCAGTGTACTGACCTACCATCAATTAAAAAGTAAATTTTAAAAGAAAACCACGGAACCCTTCCAAAATACAAATTAATTGACCCTGTCCACAAACTACTTATTGCTATCTTAGTCTTATCCTTGGATATCTTCAAGTTTTCATCTTACTTTAAACAAAAGATGGGGGAGGGTCTAATAATCTTTCTATAGAAAAAAAAAGAATCTCAAAACAACCCTCCATGACACTTCACTCATTTCAGTGGCAAGAGGTGGGCAGTAGGGCAGAAAAAGAGAATTTGATTGCCTTTAGATCCTCGGGGCTTCTATGAATGTGGAGTATCAACATGGAAACACATCAGGAGTTTGACACATGCCTATAACCTCAGCACTCAGGAGACGGAAGCAGGGGTACAAGTTTGAAGCCATCTTGGGCCAGAGCACTGGTTCTCAAACTCTGGGTCACAACCCTTTTGGGGGCATCAAACAACTCTTTTCAGAGGGGTCACATACCAGATATCCTGCATATCAGATATTTACATTAAAATTCATAACAATAGCAAAATTATAGTTATAAAGTAGCAACAAAATAATGCTATGGTTGGGGGGGCCACCACAACGTGAACAACTGTTTTAAAGGCTGCAGCATTAGGAAGATTGAGAACCACTGGGCTAGAGAGTTCTAAACTAGTCTGTGTCACAAATGAGAAACTCCTCTCAAAAACAAACAAAAAAAACCCAAAAAAACAAAAAACAAAAAAACAAAGTGGGAAGTGATTCCAAGTCTAGCAAAGACAGTGTGATAAAGAGCAGTCTGCTGTACTTGACAAAATTCTGAGGGTTAAAAATGCTGTGTGAAGTGCCCAGCAGGCTGCATGATACACAGTAGCTGTTCAGCAGTTACTATTATCTCTCAGTAGATTTGGACACAAGTATGCTAAGTTTCAGGAACAATACCAGTTGTTTTTTTTTTTTTTTCCTGAGCCAGAAATTTGTGATAATTACTTAAGAGTACAGGGGTACTATATACCCATCTTTGTTCAGCACCCTATGCTCATAGCACTTATGCCTCAACTGTGCAACTCAACAAAACACCTAACACAAATTAACAAGTCTAAAATATAAGCAGGTTAACAGTAATAGCGAGGTTCATATAAAATTTCTAAGTATGGGTGTTCTGTTTACTGTATTTGGCAACCTATACAAAAAAAAAAGAATCACTAAAGTTTGTTTTCAAATAAAATTATGAAAAGAAAAAATATGGTTAAAAATAAAAGATTCAGTGGCTTCTGAATTAGGAGGAAGAGGAGAAAGAAGATATAATATTAAAATACCACAAAAAATTAGCCAAGAAGTTGGTGAGGTAAAATACATAAATATTTCAAGGTAACTTTTTTAATATTTTATATTACAGAATTTTTGAAAAGGCTTAATATCATATACTGTTCAAGTTTGAGGAAAACAATAAAATACTATTTGCAGGTAACAATGTTTTTAAGCAGATATAGACTTTTAAAGTAACTTTTAATACTATTTTACAAATAGAGTAGGAGTTGTTAACTCATGTTACAAAACTTACCAACATTTTTCCAACATAAGTTTCCTTTTATTTCACTACAGTGGCTAACTCGCAACATTGATGTTTCTGAATATTTACTACATTAAGCAGGCTACAATATTTCTGTAATGTTCTACAGTTCCTTTACTACATAACTCTTAAAGCACTCTGAATACTTCATACCACTAAATTTCTTATACAATTAAACACTTAACAAATTCCTGTATTACTGGGTTTTATGGAAACTTTAAGACAAAAGCAATATATGAAAACCTAATTATAAAAAAATTCAATATAATACAGCCTCGGGTTAGAGATAGTGGTTGAAATGAATTATCAGCAATCTACACTATTGTTGAGGCCTTGTAATGCTTTGATTCCTCTTTAAAATTTTAATTATTTTTAAACTTTTTATTCATAATTAATGTTGTACAATTGGCTTTATCTTAGAATTAATTTAATATTTATTTAATTATGAAAATTTCAAATTAAATATTTGAAGTATGAAACCTTAAAGTGAATATTAAAATGCAATATTCATTCTTGTGATTTTCTTCTTATAAAAAAAAATAAGCAGGTTAAGGTAACTCCATATTATTGATGAGAAAACTAAACATAAGAAAGGCATATGTTGTGGGGTTTGGGGTTGAAGTCTTGGTCCTGAGATGGGATGTAAGCTGGGTTTGGGCCAGTTCCCATATTCTAAGAAAATAACCAAAGGGATGTAACAGTCACCTGCATTCACAGACCACAGGATCTCACAGCTCAATAAAAACACATTCCAATTAACACCCCTTTGCCTGTTCCCTAAAAAAACTAAGCATCTTTCCAGAAAAAAAAAATCAAGAAGTTAAAGGTGAAAACAACTTCAAAATAGTCTTATTATGGGGCTGGAAAACTGGCTGAGCAGTAAGAGCACTGACTGTTCTTGCAGAGGACCCATGTTTGATTCCTAGCACCCACTGGCAGCTCCCAATCATCCCTAACTCCAGTTCCAGAGAGATAGATCAACTACCTCTTCTAGCGTCTGCAGGCACCAGGTACACACATGGCTCAAACAGATGCAACCAAATACTCATAAAAGAAAAACAAAATCTTTTTAAACTATGTAAATAAAAACATATTATTTTTTCTGAAAATTGAAAGAAAAAAAACACTACTTTAAAATTATTCATAAAGAAAGCTGCAAACAGTTTGGGAGCCTGACTTTATTGATACCTCTTCCATTCCAATCCTAATAGTCAGAACCTCTTTTAGTAAAATCCATTTAAGAGAAGGCAAAACTTAAGAAAACTGAAAACCTGCTTAAACACAATGGCCAGGAAGAATACTGTTGGTCTGCTTTGACTTCAGGGAGCATAATGTCATACAAGCAAAACTCACAGCCAACTCAACTGAAATCTTCTTTTTGCAATTACCTGAACTAATTTACACTACAAAAACAGAAGATGTGGCATAAGACTACACTCAATTTCCTTCCTCAAGCTAAGCCTCTAGAGTTGGCCCCATTATCTCATTTTAAAATAAGAATGAGCTCCAGGGGGGTGGGGGTGGAAAAAAAAAAAGAAAAAAAAATAAGAATGATCACATCACTAACACTGGCACCTGAACAACAACATGCACTTTTCACCAAAGCAACTGAAACAAAATCTTGTTCCAATCTGGAGCTAAACATTCTAGAAATAATACTGAGCCATTATCTTTGGAGATGTAGGCATGTCCTCTTGAAAACATGATATAAACCTAGAATTTATTTATTCTAGGTTTAATTATTCATCCATTACTTACTACCTGTATTTCCCTTGGGGCAACTTAATATCAGTGCCTCATTTTGTACTATCTACATCATCTCTAATGGGCCTAGAAAAAAATTTTAAAATCTACAAGCAAGTACATGAACTCATATGTATCTTATGTGTATATAAACATGCTCTCTACATGACCTCTATACAGAGGTCAATAAATGTTAACTTAGACCTACCCATGTTCTCACCTACCCCTTGAACTCAGTTCCATTTCAAAACAATATTCATTTTTTATTCATAAAAGAGACTGTTTGAGATCCCCAATGGGGTGGGAGAAATCTGCCTAAAACTGCAAAGTACTAACCCTTATAAATAAATATATACCCTGCCCATGTGTACAATTATTTATGATAAATTTTAACAAGGGACTGGAGCAATGGTTCAGTAATTAAAAATATAGGACTTAAGATTGGTTCCCAGCATCCATAACCTCCTGCAACTCCAGCTTCATGAGATACAAAGCTCTCTTCAGGCTTCCACAGGTACCTGAATATACAACATACACACAAACACACAAGCATACATACACACATACACAAAGGAAAATAGATAAATGAATAAATGAACACATGAATAAACAAACACATTTTAACTTATAAATTAGACACACTAAGAAATTAATAGAACAGCTATATCCACATACTATACAAAGTCATACAAATGTGGTCTCTTTCTGTTGAAAGTGACAAATACTAATATTTGAGGGAGAAGGTAACTGCAAATAACAGAAACCACAAACACAAGAAAAGTAGTGATACAACACGAACTTGATGAGCAGCTACAGACTCTACCAGTACTTTACAGGTTATTAAAGTAAGAGATGTTGACAACAGCCATATTAAGAGTCACTAGGGATAATGGATCAAACCCAAAGATTACAGGTCCTAAAGCCACATAAATTTTTTCTGCCAAATATTTAGTATGCTACCTAGAAAGAAAATCCAACAATTTTTGATCTTTCTAAATTCAGTTTCTTTCCATACTTCCAAGTAGAACCCCTGCTCAGAGTTTTCCTTGGAAATTTCATTACAAAATAAAATCATACCAAATGCCTTTCATGATATCACACAAACCCTCCCACTGGATCCCCAGTCTGCAAATATTAAAGGCTACTGATAGAAATTTTCATATGGGCAGTCCTTAACACATTAGGTAGAAACTGTCTTTTCTATGTTTATTCTTATGCCCATAGCACCTGAATGATCACAAAGACCACTGGAAATAGACACAGAAAGTGTTTGCTAGTAGTAGGAAGTCAAGTTTAAAAGATCACAGACACTGCTTTGAATCAATACCAAGATAAGTCATCAGCAAACAAAGTGGGGGAAAAATAAAATGTCTCCCTGGCTGGTGATGCAGGTGCAGTCTGTGCTCATGAGGCCACTACACTCTGCTCCCTGTCTTCCACTATAAAATGGACCCTCCACCTCCAATCCTGCCCTTCTTAAGCCACTTTTATGGAAAGTGCACTCCTTACATTCAAGGCAGCTTAACCAGGAATATTAAACCACTGTCCAGCAGACAAAAGGGATTCAACTAGGTACATTAAAAGTCAAAGAGAAAGTAGACTACAGCACATATTATAAAGCACTTGGTATTAAATGGACACCCCCATAATTATAGTTTCTCCTTACTCAAGAAGTCAAATTTACCTTTCTCTGTTGGTCAACTAAGTGCTAAGGAATAAACAGTATCTGATATAATATGGCATTTTATTCTGACTCATCATCTAGTAATTGAGCATCCAAAGCATATGATAAAAAAGCAGCTCTACAGTTCATATTGCTCTTCTAAATCAAATAATGCAGATGCCTATGAAGAGTCCCACCTTACAGTACATTCCCTAGTTCTTGTACAAATATAAGCTGTCTATCAACACATTAGCATTTCAATCACCTTTGCTTTTTCCATAACTGGAAGGTGTCTTCATTTATTCCTATTGAGCATCTACCGTCTATGAATTATTTCTGAAGCTAAGCAGTAAAATTCAATTTAAATCTAAGTAAATGAGAAACCAAACTATTTAAAAAGATAAATGTACTACTATGGTTCTAGCTACACACTCCCAAATATTATAAACAAGTTTTTCAATTGTTAATCTACTTAAAGATTAAAATAATTTCTTTAGAATTATGTTGTTTTCATAAATGGAAAATAACTCCATCTTGTCATCCTATTTATATTTTTAAGAACCCAGAATCCATTTATATTCCTGGAATAAATACAACCACCGTTCTTTAAAAAAAAAAAAAATAAAGTCTCCTTTAAGAATCCCTTTAAGGTGCTGACCATAAATGGTATAATTTGCCCTGGACATCATTAAAATGTAAAGTTAATGAGGATTCGGCTGAAAACAGAAGGAATGTAACCTATTTTCAGGCAAAAGTTCTAACACAGCAATCAGAGGGAAAAGCTCTTTGATGTCTCTTTGTCTCTTCTCATTAATTTTTTTGTGTGTCTTAAAAAAAAACAACCATTAAAAAAAAGAACACCAAAGCTCAAACACGATAATTATAACAGAACCCCAATGAGGTGCTTAGAATATTTTGTACAGGACAAACAAGAAGCAAAAGCAGTTTTATATATGTGGAGATAATACCTACTTGGTAGAGCTGTCGTGAGTGAAGTGCTCAGCAGGATCACTGAGGCACAGAAGGTCCTTTTCTGTCCCTCTAGTCCCAGAGGCCTAGCAAAGTGCTGGTGCAAAAGCCGTACTTAGAGAGTAGCCATTATTACTACCACATATGATGCATTCTCTTTCTTGCTGCAAAATCGACTATATTAATCCCAACCTTCCTTCCAGGATTCTTACAACATTCAGCACCTCCTGTCACCGTGCAGGTGGGGCTCATCCAAATAACCAGTATGGAGTAAATAGTCCCATGTTACATTTTATCATGTGAACTGCCTACACAGGTATAAATATTATGTCCTCTCCAGTTTTATTGCCTCATTTTACAATTATACTACTAAAGAGTAAAATAGCATGCAGAATGTTAAGTGGCATTCTGCTGCTTGGAATTTCCTCTTAAGGCCCCATTCAGAATAACAAATGTAAGCGCTTTTTCATCTCTGCTCTATCTTGAAGAAAGTTATCACCTTTACTTTAAAATACACAAGGATTTCTGCAACCCATTTTGTGCTAAATAAAATCTTAACCCAAATGTGGTGATTACCAAGAAGGTATTCTGGTACTTTCCAAAGGAACCTTGCCCTGAAGGAGTTACTGTTCCACCAGCTCCACAATCCCAGTAAACAATGTCTACTCCAAGACAAAAAGACGAGTCTTTAAATAACACAAATATTTTGTATTTCTTTTCACCCAAACAAACCAACAAACCTATCAATTCAACAAACTAAAAAGTTTAAAATTTAAGAGATTGGCTGGGAGGTGGTGGTGCACGCCTTTAGCCTAGTATTCAGGAGGCAGAGGCAGACAATCTCTGTGAGTTGGGGGCCACTCTGGTCTTTAAAAGCTAGTTCCAGGACAGGCTCCAAAGCTACAGAAAAATGTTGTCTCCAAAAAAAAAAAAAAAAAAAAAAAAATGTTAAGTGATCATAATAACAAGTATTTGTCTGGCAATTTTCATTTTAAAGGCATTTCTACATAAATTATCTAATTTTCCCTGGTTCAGTTATTCCATAAATATGCATTAAGTCTTCCTACAACCCAGCACCACTCACAGAACAGTTAGGAGCATTGTGAAAGGTCCCTATCTTGATGGGGCTTATAATCAGGTAGAAAAGCCCAGGCTAACTGATGACTGCTACAAGCAGTAGTCAGTTCTGGAAGAGCAAACAGTAAGGGAACAAGTTTACTTTGGGGAGCTGAGAAAGGTTTTCTTGAGGATATGATATACAAGATAAAATCAAAGAGAATGAAAGAATGATTTTTAAAAAAAACAGTAGCAAGAATGCCAGCACAATGATAGCTGATGTGGGAAGGAATACCTAATTTGAAAGACATTAAGATAAATCAGTGAAAGTTTTCTGTAATGCTGACTGTGAAGGGAGAGCAAGAAGGGGGGGTCACGAGAATAAAGACAGTAGATTTCAGTTAACAGAATGGTGGAGGTTTGTCTTTTAATGCAATGCATACTGGAAGGGGGCCAGATCTGGGATTAATGGGCACAGACATTTCAGAAGCCTCTGAGGCATCAGAGTAGCTAAAAAGCTCAGAGGAAAGGTGTGTGTACCCCATTTACTCAGCATGCAATTCCTAAGAAACAATTTGAATTGTGTCCCATGTACCTTATTAGGGACAAGAAAAGGAACAAAATCCTGAACAACCCTTTTTAAAAAGTCAAATGGCAGGTGTAGTTTATTGAAAAATCAAAGACAGACTTAGTCCTTCTTGAACAATCAAGCGAGGCTATATAAAGAGAATCATCTTGACAACAAACAGCAACTCCTGAAATAGAATAAGGGAAAAGGCAATTTAAACATAGCAACAGCTTCTAGAAATGGCACTCAGTCCACAGTGGCAGTGAGTGCAAATAGTGACAGAAAAGTCAAAGAAACCAGGAAAGCCAAATTTATATAAAGTTTAAAAACTTATAAGTTTATAAATTCCAACAAATTAATTAAATAAAATGAAAAAACTATCAAAACTGACTCAAGAAGAAATAGAAATCTGAAATGATGCAGAACAAAGAAATCGAATTACTGACTTAAAAACTTCCCACAATGTATAGCAAAACAATAACAAGAATTTTACCACACATTTAAAGAAATCATCATAAACTCTTTCAAAACTCAGAATACAAAAGAGTAACTTCCCAACTCATCAATGAAGACAGCATTACACTGACACTAACAGCGAACTACAGAACTGCAATTAACATTCAACAATATATTAGCAAACAAAATCTAACAATTCATAAGAAGGACAATACATTATGATGAGTAAACTTCATCCTAAGGATGCAAGGTTGGGTTAAAATTGAGAAATAGATTAATAAACCACATCAAGAGGATGAACAAAATCACAGGGTTCTCTCAGTAAACACAGAAGAGGCATTTCAAAAAATACAAATCACTTCATCTACAAATCAATGGGTAAACTAGAAAAAGAAAGGAACCTCCCTCAAAACTCTACCAGAGAACTCCTACAGCTGATAAATACCTTCAGTAATGTGGCAGGTTACAAGCTCAAATCAAAAAAATCAGTAGCCCTCCTATATACAAAGGATAAAGAAGCTGAGAAGAAAATCAGAGAAACATCACCTTTCACAATAGCCATAAATAGCATAAAGTATCTTAGGGTAACACTAACCAAGGAAGTGAAAGATCTACTTGACAAGAACTTTAAGCCTTTGTAGAAAGAAACTGAAGAATATACAAGAAAATGGAAAGATCTCCCATGCACTTGGATTGGTAGGATCAACATAGTAAAAATAGCAATCCTACTGAAGACAATCTATAGATTCAATGCAATCCCCATCAAAATTCCAACAAAATTCTTCACAGACCATGAGAAAACAATAATCAACTTTATATGGAAAAACAAAAAACCCAGGATAGCCAAAACAATCCTATACAATAAAGGAACTTCTGGAGGCATTACCATCTATTACAGAACTACAGTAATAAAAACAGCTTGGTATTGGCATAAAAACAGAGTCGTTGACCAATGGAATCGAATCAAAGACCAGGATATTAATCCACATGCCTATGAACACCTGATTTTTGAGAAAAAAGCTAAAATTATACAATGAAAGAAAGAAAGCATCTTTAACAAATGGTGCTGGTATAACTGCATGTCAACCTGTAGAAGAATGAAAATAGATCCATATCTATCACCAAGCACAAAACTCAAGCCCAAATGGATTAAAGACCTCAATATAAATTCGACCACATTGAACCTGATAGAATAGAAAGTGGGAAGGAGACCATTTCCTATGTATAACCCCAGTAGCACAGACAATAAGAGCAATAACAAATAAATGGGACCTCCTGATACTGAGAAGCTTCTGTAAAGCGAAGGACACAGTCATTAAGACAAAAAGACAACCTAATGCATGGGAGATCTTCACCAACCCCACATCAGACAAAGGTCTGATCTCCAAAATATATAAAGAACTCAAGAAACTAGACATTAAAATTCTAAATAACCCAATTAAAAAATGGGGCACTAAACTGAACAGAGAATTCTCAACAGAAGAATTTCAAATGGCCAAAAGATACTTAAGGACATGTTTAACTTCCTTAGCTATTAGAGGAAATGCAAATCACAACAACTCTGAGATACCATCTTAGACCTGTCAAAATGGCTAAAATAAAAAACAACAATGAAGCTTATCCTGGCGAGGAATGCAAACTCGTGCAACCACTTTGGAAATCACTGTGGCGGTTTCTCAGAAAATTGGGAGTCAACCTACCTCAGGATCCAGCAATACCACTCTTGGGAATATACCCAAGAGATGCCCAATCATACTACAAAAGCATTTGTTCAGCTATGTTCATAGCAGCATTATCTGTTATTAGCCAGAACCTGAAAATAACCTAGATGCCCCTCAACGTAAGAACGGAAAAAGAAAATGTGGCACATCTACACATGAGAGTACTACTCAGCAGTAAAAAAAACATTGACATCTTGAATTTTGCATGCAAATGGATGGAAGTAGAAAACACTATCCTGAGTGAGATAACCCAGACCCAAAAACATGAATGTGGTATGTACACACTAATAAGTGGATTCTAGCCATAAACAAAGGACATTGAGCCTATAGTTCATGATCCCAGAAAAGCTAAGTAATAAGGTGAACCCAAAGAAAAACATTTATAGATCCTCCTGGAAATTGGAAGCAGACAAGATCACCAGGCAAAAGTTGGGAGCATGGGGGCAGAGGAGGGAAACAGAGAGAAGGGGAGGGTTGAGGAGAACTTGGGGGAATGGGATGGTTGAGACAGAGGGAGGATGGATACTGGGAGTAGGGAAGGAAATATCTTAATTGAGGGAACCATTTGGGGTTGGCAAGAGGCTTGGCACTGGAGGGGTTCCCAGGAGTCCAAGGTGATGATCCCAGCTAGGACCCGGGGGCAGTGGAGAAGAGGGTGCCTGAAATGGCCTTGTCCCATAGTCAGACTGATGACTATCTTGTATATCTCCATAGAACCTTCAGATGGAGATAGAGACAGAGACCCACATAGGAGCACTGGACTGAGCTCCCAAGGTCCAGTTGAAGAGAAGAAGGAGGGAGAATATGAGCAAGGAAGTCGGGACCACGAGGGGTTGGTTCACCCACTGAGGCAGTGTGCCAGAGCTAATGGGAGGGAGCGCACCAAATCCAACTGAACTGGAACTGAACAAGCATGAGCTCAAACTGGACCCTTTGAATGTGGTTGACAATTGGGGCAGACTAAGGGGCCAATGATAATGGCACTGGGATTTGTCTCTACTGCATGTACTGGCTTTTTGAGATCCTATTCTCTTTGGATGAATACCTTCCTAAGCCTAGATGGGAATTTTGATTGGTATTATTTATAAAATAATAAAAAATAGCATTTTGAAGTCTAGTAATTAACCCAATTAAAAAATGGGGTACTGATCTGAACAGAGAATTCTCAACTGAAGAAGTTCAAATGGCCAAAAGACACTTAAGGTCATGCTCAACCTCCTTAGCAATCAGGGAAATGCAAATCAAAACAACTTTGAGATACCATCTTACACCTGTCAGAATGGCTAAAATCACAAACACCAATGATAGCCTTTGCTGGAGAGGATGTGGAGTAAGGGGAACACTCATCCATTGCTGGTAAGAATGGAAACTTGTGCAACAACTTTGGAAATCAGTGTGGCAGTTTCTCAGGAAATTCGGGATCAACCTACCCCAGGATCCAGCAATACCACTCCTGGGAATAAACCCAAGAGATGCTCTATCATACTACAAAAGCATTTGTACAACTATGTTCATAGCAGCATTATTTGTAATAGCCGGAACCTGGAAGCAATCGAGATGCCCCTCAATGGAAGAATGGATAAAGAAAGTGTGGAATATATACACATTAGAGTACTACTCAGCGGTAAAAAACAATGACATCTTGAATTTTGCATGCAAATGGATGGAAATAGAGAACACTTTCCTAAGTGAGGTAACACAGACCCAAAAAGATGAATATGGTATGTATTCACTCATTAGTGGATTCTAGCTATAAATGAAGGACATTGAATCTATAATTCATGATTCCTAGAGAAGCTAAATAGGAAGGTGAACCACCCCCCCCCCCAAAAAAAAACCATGAAGTTATCCTTCTGGATATTGGAAGTAGACAAGATTTCCAGAAAAAAATGGAGAGCTTGGGGGTGGGGGTGGGATAGGGGTAAAGAGAGATGGGGAGAGAGAAGTGAGGAGAGGATGGGGAGAACATGGGGGAATGGTACAGTTGGGATGGAGGAGGAGTGGATATGGGAGCAGGGAAGTATATATCTTAATTAAGGGAGCCATTTGAGGGTTGGCAAGAGATCGAACTCTAGAGGGGTTTCCAGGTGTCCAAGGAGATGTCCCCAGCTTGTTCCTTGAGCAGCTGAGGAGAGGGTGCCTGAACTGGCCCTATACTATAGCCACTCTGATGAATATCTTGTATACCACCATAGAACCTTCATCTGGCGATGGATGGAGATAGAGACAGAGACCCACATTGGAGCACTGGACTGATCTCCCAAGGTCCAAATGAGGAGCAGAAGGAGAAAGAACATGAGCGAGGAAGTCAGGGCCACGAGGGGTGCGCCCACCCACTGTGACGGTGGGGCCAATCTAATGGGAACTCACCAAGGCCAACTGAACTGGGTCTGATGGAGCATGTGATCAAACCGGACTCTCTGAATGTGGCTTACGTGGAGGACTGACTGAGAACCCAAGGACAACGGCACTGGGTTTTGATTCTACTCCATGTACTGGCTTTGTGGGAACCTAGTCTGTTTGGATGCTCACCTTCCTAGACCTGGATGGAGGGGGGAGGACCTTGGACTTCCCACAGTGCAGGGAACCCTGACTGCTCTTTGGACTCAAGAGAGAGGGGAAAGGGGAATGGGGGGAGGGGGAAGGAAATGGAAGGAGGGGAGGAGGCAAAAATTTGTAATAATTAATAATAATAATAATAATAATAATAATAATAATAATAGAAAAAAGTAATAAAAAAGAGGAAAAAAAGAATGTGTCTCAAAATTGTTGCAGTGAAGGCAACTGTGAGCATACACCACTTTAGAGTGAGTACATAAACTTAGACAATGTCTGTATTCAGTCCTGACAAACCAACTGCTGCTGAATGACTAGATTTCATTTTTTTATGGAAAATGAATGATGGTGCTGTAAAAGCCACTTGAACTGATATTCATAACTTTTTATGTAAACCATATTCTTGACATAAAGCAAAACAAGTCTAATTTAGTTATCCTGAGTAAATATTCCACAAAACTTATTTCTCACATAGAGCATAATATATTGCTTTGGGATCTTATACTGTCACTATTAAAAGATTGGAACCTCAGCAAACTGATGAGTAGTATCTACTAAAAGTTTTCCCCGTAAACAAAGACCAGTTAGAATCAGTAAACTAGTTTAGCAAGAATCAAGCACATTTCTATACACCAGCAAATAAGACAAAAAGGAAACATTTAAATTTAATTTAAATTTAAATATCAACCAAAATAGCATGAATTTAATAAATACCATTATAAAGCTTCTACTCTAAGAATAAAATACAATAGGGAAAAAATAAAGCTACCTAAGCCAACTGAAAAACATTCTCAAAGAGTGAATATGGCCAAGATGCAAGTCCTACTAAATTCTAGCTGATCTTTTGTAGAAATCAACAAACTGATATCAAAACTTAAATGGAAAATAGCCCAACAATCTTGAAAAGAACTTAACAAGAATCTACACAAATCAATTTCCTAATTTACTACAAAGACAGTAATCAAGACAATGTAATACCAGTAAAAAGACATGAACAGGATTGAGCCCAGAAAAATTGATGTTTCTTCATTATAATTGCCAATTAGTTGGATTTTTGTTTAACAAAAGAGCAAAAATCACTCAACGAAGAAAAAACAGTCCTTACAACAGATGGTACTATGACAATTGTATATTCACATACAAAATAATGGTGTCAGACTTCTTTTTAAGGGTAGAAGGTAAGGACTAAAAGCAGGAAGTCTCACACTGTAGCCGAGGCTAGCATGGAACTCATAATGTTGATCAGGTTGTCCTCAACTTGTGGAGATTCTCCCTCTGCAGTCTCCCAGTTCTATGAGTACAGCACATGACAACATATCAGCATACTAGCTTCCTTCACAGTGTACATGAAAATCAACTCAAAATGAATCACAGCCCAAATATAACCACCATAACTTTAAAAAGTCTTTGGAAAAAACATAGGATTAGTCTTCGAAACTTTAGGATGAATATAGGTTTCTCAAAAACAACACACAAATAAATAGCAAAAAAAATCTGAAAATATGCTACAGTGAAATTAAAAACAGTGTCTCAGATGACACCATTAAGAAAATGTTAACTAGCCAGGTGGTGGTGGTATATGCCTTTAGTCCCAACACTCAGAAGGCAGAGGACAACTGTTTGAGGCCAACATGGTCTACAGAGTCAATTCCAGGACAGTCAAGGATACACAGTAAAACCCTATCTCAAAAACAAAAAACAAAAAATTAAAACAAAACAAAACAAAAGGTTAACCTACAAAATGAGAGAAAGTACTTGCAAACCATTTACCTAAAAAGAGGCTTGTATCCAGAATATATCTTTCAAAAGTCAAGCCACGGAACTGAAGAGATGAGTGTTCAGTCAATAAACTGCTACCATGTAAGCATGAGGACTCAAATCCCTGGCAACCACCCACATAATGGTACACTCCTGTAATCTCAGTGCTATAGAGGGGCAGGAGGATTCCTGGAACTTGTACCAGGTTCATAAATAAATAAATAAATAAATAAATAAATAAATAAATAAATAAATAAATAAATGGTGAAAGTAGTTTGGGGGCAATCTCTGACCACTGCATGCATGTACACATATGTGCATGGGCGCACACACATACATGGTTACAGTCATCCACACACATACACAAAACCAAACCTAAATCCAGGCATAATAGCACATACTTGTATTGTGGAGTAATCTTGTACACTTTAAAGAAATATTACTCGGATTGGTTCAATAAAAAGCTAAATGGCCAATAGCTAAGCAGGATTTTCAGGGTAGAGAGAATGCTGGGAAGAAAAAGGGTAGAGTCACTAGTAGAAGCAGAGGGAACAGACATACAGGAAAAGAAGTAAAAGCCATGGGTCATTGGCAACACAGAGATGAATAAAAATTGGCTAAGTTATAAGAGTTAGTTAGAAACAAGCCTGAGCTATCAGTTAAGCTTTCATAATTAAAAAGAAGTCCCCATGTTGTTTATTTGGGAGCTAGCAGGTAGGACAGAGAAAGACTAGCTACACATGGGACCCAATGTTTGGGTACATATATCCATATAAGAGGTAGAAAACCTTTTTTTAAAGGTTCTAAACATATAAAAACCTTTTTTTAAAGCTAATGTACAAAGAGAGAACTGGACTGTAGAAACTGCTAAATTAAACCAACCTATATATTTTAAAAATGTTCTAATTTCAAATGCAGCTTCCTAGTCTCATGCTTCTCATGCCAGTCCAGATACAGAGACATGTCTCCTGGTAGCTGCCTGAGTACTTGAGCCATCAGTGCAACATGAGTTAAGCCACATGGTAGGTTTAAGGTTCTGCTCATGTAGACAGGGAAGAAAAACAAAAACAAAACTCTAAACAGGTTATAATGCATTTAATAATGGGTGTAGGCTTAAGAAAAAATGGGTATAGACAATCATATGATGTGGGAGGATCTTCTGTTTGAGTTGATTTCATTGGTTAATAAAGAAACTGCCTGGCCAATTTGATTGGCCAGCCCTTAGGTGGGCGGAGTAGACAGAACAGAATGCTGGGAAGGGAAGTTAATAAATCGCCATGCCTCTGCTCTCTGGGTCAGACACGATGAAGCTCCGGCCCAAGATGGACATACACTAGAATCTTCCCGGTAAGGCACCACTTCGTGGTGCTACACAGATTATTAGATATGGTTTAATCAAGATGTGAGTAAGAGGCCGAAACTAATGGGCCAGTCAGTGTTTAAATGAATACAGTTTGTGTGTTGTTATTTCGGGTTTTAAGCTAGCTGTGCAAGAGCGAGGCGGCCGGGAGCAGGGCGGCGGGAACATGGCCCGCTGCTCCTTACTACAGTCATAGAAAAAATAGTTTAAAAATAATGAAGTGTTTAGCAGTAAAATAATAAAAAAAAAGACAGGTAAAGATGGAAAATATACAGGGAGTTTGAATCCTATATGATGTCTTGCTAACTTTACCTTTTTTTAAAGCTAATGTACAAAGAGAGAACTGGACTGTAGAAACTGCTAAATTAAACCAACCTATATATTTTAAAAATGTTCTAATTTCAAATGTGTTACTTTGTGAGAGAGGTTATCTTTTATTTCCACAGGAAACGAAAGGCTGTGGGTTCCTTCCAGATTAATAGAGATCAGATTTAGACAGGGATGTCCTCCTGAGAATCTTGGCTACAGACATGGGGGAGGTAACCAAGAAAGACAACCGAACAGGTGACATGTAAGCTGATCCCTTGACATGGGAATAGCTCTGAAATGAGATGATGAGATGAGATGAGATGAGATGAGATGAGATGAGATGAGCTGAGCTGAGATATAATAAATCTTGTGGGCTACAGAGTACTCATGACTTATTATTACACGTCATTCTTTCATATGACATGGATAGATTTATATTATAGTTTGATTATGCAGTACAAATAGAATTATAAAATACACAGCTACCTTTTACCTGCTCAAAAATAAAACAAAAATCATCTTTACCTAACTTGTGCACACTACACATTCCACACTTGTGTAGATATGCAGATATGTATCACCTTTAAAAGTTTATTTTCAGAGCAAGGGGACCAGACACCAATAAAAATGGGTGGTCCAGGTGATCCAGCATCTCAGAGTGCCTCTGTTGGAGTTTCCTCAGAATTCTGAATCCAGAACAGCTTCAAAGCTGCTGGCTGAGATGATCCAGCTTCACAGACTACTCCAGACACGACTTCAGATAAGGCTTGTACTTTCCCATTTCACAGAAAGAAGACAATAAATAATACTGCTAACTCTTCCAGGATTTGACTATTATCCCAATTTTTTGAGGGTCTCCTAAAGATACCAGTGCCTCCTAGACAACAGGAAGCAGTCTAAACAAACAACATGACACTCACATTTTCAAGAGGTGGGGTGGATGACACATTTTATTTGTTATAGATGTTTATCACTGTTTAGTGGTTATTAAATTAAAAAATTAAAAAATGCTATTGGTCAGGAAAAAAAGCTAAACAAAGTTAGATTCAAGAATCTTTCTGAAGGAAAAAAGAGGGATATAATATAAAATGATGAGATAAAAGGGTGTATTATTAAGTATAATTTTAAACAACCACTAGCTTCAAATATTTTACATTGGTATGGATTTTTGTATAATGATACAAATTTAAGGTTATGTTTTGTTATACTGTATATATGTTTCTATTATTGTTTAAGATATTATACCTATGCAACTTATTTAAAAATGGAAAGTTTTACTCCTTGAAAGATATTTAGGATAACAAAGAAATACAGATTAATAGTCATCTGTAACAATCAAACTTACTATACTCATGTTAGGTATATTTTCAAGCTCACACAAAGAAATATTTTAGATAGATAGGTGATCTTCAAACACGTCAAAGACCTACAGAATATTGCACCTAAAATGTTTTGTTAACATAGGGCCTTTTATGACAATGAGACATATCTACTCCTGATAGCACCAATTTATTACTTAGATAATGATGGGCATTGAAGAAACTTCATATGGCATTTTCCTTCAATGTCGCAAAACTGCCATTTGGACAAGAAACTGCTCTTGTTTTGACTGCTGATAGTATGCTGGACAAACAGGACACAAAGGGAAAAAACTGCTGAACTTTGTTAAGATAAGGCAGGACAGTCCTTTAAAATTCCTGCTTCATAGAAAAGTCTGCCAGACATTCTGCAGGACACACAGAAAAATGACTTAACTTTGCCGAGATAAGGTAGGACAGTTCTTCAAAATTCCTGCTTCACAGAAAAGTCTGTAGGATATTCTATGCCTGTAGGCTGAAGATAGATGCCCTAATGTTATAGAAGAACCTTTAGTGACTGTACAGGCAGCCAGCAGTTTCTGTCACTTCTATAGTTTTGGAAGTTTTTTGCTCTGCACTTCCTGGTAATTCAAGTAATATATTATCCTTCCTGGGTTTCTGACGGAGACTGACAACTAAATAGTTATAGTTTTACAGTTTTCCTTGTCACCAAACTCAGGAAAAAAATGTACATGGAAGATGTAACGTTTATAGGGTTGAGAAACATAAAAGCTTAAATTATTTATCTAAGAAAATGAGGTCTAAACTGGGTGATAGTGGTACACGCCTTTAATCCCAGCACTCGGGAGGCAGAGGCAGGAAGATCTCTGTGAGTTTGAGGCCATCCTGATCAACATGAGCTAGTTCCAGGACAGGTTCCAAAGCTACAGAGAAAACCTATCTCAGAGAGAAAAGGAGAGAGGGAGAGGGAGAGGGAGAGGGAGAGGGGGAGGGGGAGGGGGAGGGGGAGGGGGAGAGAGAGAGAGAGAGAGAGAGAGAATAAGGTCTAAAATAAAGTTTGATTGGTGATAGAAATCAGGATAGAAAGTGAATTAGGTACAAAACTTTGGACACACCAAGATAGGCTAGATAATGGAGTACTTTCTCTTAACTTGCCAAATGCAAATGGACTGGATATTGTGAATATAATTCTTACCCAATAGTTGTCCTTCTTGTATAAAGTTTTACTATTTTAGAGTTAAAACCTTTCCTTTTTATTCAAACAAAAAAGAGGAAATGATATAGAATAATCTTTTTGTACTCTGTGAAGAAATGATGGCCAACAGCTAGGCAGGATTTTCAGGGCTGAGAGAATGTTAGGAAGAAGGGTGTAGTTGCCAGTGAATACAGATGGAACAGACATGCAAGAGGTAAAAGCCACAAGTCATGTGGCAACACATAGATGAATAAAAATTGGCTAATTTAAGTTATAAGAGATAGTTAGAAACAAGCCTAAACTATTGGCTGAATTTTCATAATTAATAAGAAGTCTCCATATCATTTATTTGGGAGCTGCTGTCAGATAGAAAAAGACTAGCAGCACACTTGTAATACCAGCACTGAGGATGCTTAGTTCCCAGCCAGCTTGGGTTCTGTAGTAAGACCTTGTTTGGGAGGGGAGGGACCAACCACAAACACACACACGCAAACAAAACTACAACTGTTTAAATTCAATAACAGGACAAATCAATAAATTGGCTATGCTCTCCAGAAACAACAACAAATACTCAAATTTTGTGTGATAACATGCTCTATCATAAGCCTTCATGTGATATCAAGCAGACAGTTACCTGACCTCAACCTTTCAACCTTAAAAATTTTAAACTAAAGAAGTGTCTTAAGTATTTAGCTTTTGGTACTTTTGTTACATTAACTTAAAAAAGGGGTCAAGTCACCTGTTCTGGTCCTTCAAATTTATGTCTGGATTCATAAAGAGATGTTTGGAGAAAGAAGGGGCTGCCATGAGCCATCCAACCCAAACAGAAGAATATGACACTATATTCCCAGGACCTTTATGGAAAAACCCTCAAGCAAATATTTACCAATCCTACACAACTATGTCACCTGAAAGATCACAGCAGTGTATAAAATGACACTCAGAACTAATCATCCTACCAGCATCTTCCTGGAAACCTGCATTTGAATAGCATAATGCAGCTGGTGGCACATGCCTTTAATACTAGCACTTACGAGGCAGAAGTGGTGGATCTCTGTGAGTTTGAGGCCAGTCAGGCCAACAAAATGAGTTTTAGGAGAGCCAGGGTTGTTAACCAGAGAAACCCTGTCTCAAAAAGTAAACAAACAAAAAAATAAATCTATCGCTAAAAAATAAAAAGCATAATATAACCTGTGGTGGCTTGAGTAAGAATGGGTCCCATATTTAAAAGCTTAATCATAAGGGAATTAGACTCTTGGAGAAGGATTAGGAGGCGTGGCCTTGTTGAAGGATATTAGTCATTGGGTGTGGGCTCTGAGGTATCTAAAGCCCACACCAGACACACACAGTCTGTCTCTTCCTGCTGCCTGCAGATCTGGATGTAGAACTCTTAGTTACTTCTCCAGGACCATTATCTGCCTGCACACAGTCATGATTTCCTCCATGATAATGGACTAATTAAATGCTTTCTTTGATAAGAGTTGCTTTGGTCATGGTGTCTCTTCACAGCTATAGAACAGTAACTACAACATGACCCAAAAACATTCACTGACCAGATTAAACTGGCTTTTTAAAAAAATCCCAAAGAGGGCTGGAGAGAGGGCTCAGTGGTTAAGAGCATTGCCTGCTCTTCCAAAGGTCCTGAGTTCAATTCCCGGCAACCACATGGTGGCTCACAACCATCTGTAATGAGGCCTGGTGCCCTCTTCTGGCCTGTAGACATATACACAGACAGAATATTGTATACATAATAAATAAATAAATATTTTTTAAAAATCCCAAAGACAAATTATTCATTTTGTTTTACTGAAAATAATCAACAAAAATTTATTGAAAGTAACCAGTAACCACCACATAGCAGATTTGATTTCATGACTGTTATGCAAAAAAAAAAAGAAAAACAGAAAGGAGAAAATATTTCATTTTAAACAATACTTTTGAAGGAAAACAAAACAAAAACAAACAACCTTAAATGGAAAACATTCAAACTATAAATTTAATCTAACTCATTCTACCCAATTCTCAGATTTTAGGAGTCCAATCTTTCTAAGAAGTCTTTTTTTTTTTTTTTTTTTTTTTTTTTTTTTTTTTTTGGTTTTTCAAGACAGGGTTTCTCTGCAGCTTTTTAGAGCCTGTCCTGGAGCTAGCTCTTGTAGACCAGGCTGGTCTTGAACTCACAGAGATCCGCCTGCCTCTGCCTCCCGAGTGCTGGGATTAAAGGTGTGCGCCACCACCACCCTACTCTATAAAGTCTTAAGAGATTTCATTTTGACAGTGTAAATGTTTAATGCTTGGGTTAATCAGTATTTGACTGCTGCGGCAAGCTTACGATATAAAAACAGGACTCTTTACTTAGATAATTTTGTGTGACTTCAGCACTGGCAGGCTTTGTGGCTATGTGTTCCAGAACATCATGGTAGGGAAAAAGACCTGCTCACTTGGTGTTAGCCAGGAAGCAGAGGGTAGGTTAGGAAAGAGGGAAACAGCACAAATATTTCCTGGACACACACCCCCATCCCATGATCTACTTCCTCCATGTAATCCCATCCAGCCAGGTGGTGGTGCATACCTTTAATCCCAACACTCAGGAGGCAGAGATAGGTGGAACTCTGAAACACGATTAATAAAAATACAGAAAGAGAAATTGGGGTTCAACTTGAAGATCAGAAAAGCAAAGCAATCAACCACTGGCTTTTACCTCTACCTCAGTCCGAAATGGCAATCCTGCCTCCAGGAATCTCAGAATGAGACTGGGCATGAGAACTGTCTCCTCCCACTTTATAATCCTTTCTATGGGCTCTGATTATAGGAGTGTACCACTGGGATTAATTGTGTGTGTTACCACTGCCTGGTCTGTAAGGCTGACCAGTGGGCTGTTTTATTCTCTGATCTTCAGGTAAGCTTTATTTATTAAAATACAAATTAATTGCCACTACAGAACTATGAATGATGCCAGCCTGATCTACATAGTGAGTTCCAGGACAGCCAGAGGTACATGGTGAAAACCTGTCTTGAAAAACCACACACACAAACACACAAAAGTAATCCCACCCCACCGCCTATCGTTTTCCAACACTTGTCTAAAATAAAACCAAATGAATAACCCATCAATGGATTATACCAGAGACCTCATGATTGGATCCATCATCTAAGAAGTACATCTTCAACACATGAACTTTGGGAAGGGAGCTCCACATCTAAACTATAACAATCTTCCGTAACCCCCAAAGGTCAGTGTCAATTCATAATATGATTTGCCTTTAGCTTATTTCAAAGTTTCCCCAAATTTTTAGTTAACTACTGTTTAACAGTTCAGGGCCAAAGTGTCTTGTGAGGATCAACGTAAATTCTTAGCTATGAGCCACTAAAAAAATTAACAATTATATGTCCAAAATACAATGCTTCAGAGAGAAGAGTAAACAATCCCATTCTAAAAGGGAAGAAAGGAGACATAGAAAGGGGAACAAGACCAATGCAAGAGTATGAAAAGTAGGACAAACATTAAATTCTATGCTCCACATTGGGTGCCATTCGGGACACTCAGAGGTGGACTGTAAGATACAAACAGCTTTTATATTACAAGTACCTACAGGTACTATATAAGTACCCCTATAGGTTCTATGCCTGCAGTTCACATGATCTCTCTCTTGGGATGACTCCCCTCACTATTCATAGCTTTCTTCAAGAAGATGTCCCAGAGCCCAGTCATCTCTGGTCTCTTGGAGACTTCACCAAAATTTTGGCTTCACATGATGCTGTCTCAGGAACAGCCCACAGGGAATTCTGACTCTGCTATCCACTGTTTGGCCTCCTAAATCTAAATAGAACTTTCACAATCTCGATCTCTTCCATCATACAAGGCTGCAAGCCTAGCATCACACAGGTAATACCAAAGTCTGTCATCAGCTGGCACAGTGGCACTCTTGGTTTATGGCTAGAGCAGCCTCTGAGTGCCTCAATGGCTAAGCAGAGTGAAATGAATCCTTGGAAAACAATTTCCTAAGCAGTTCAGAAAAGGCAGAGTCACCCCCATCCCCAACCCCAAGCAGTATTCTCTCTTTAAGGATCTTTCAAAAGCATTGACAGTTGTACATTCTTAAGGACCCAATAGGAAGACCCTTCATGACTCCTGAAATTGCCTCAAGGCATCTCTCTCTCCTCCCCCTCCCAGAGTACTGTAACTGCCTTCTAACAGCCACACCCTCCGTATCTACAACTTTAAATGTGCTTCTTTTCCATTTTTCATTTTCTCAAGTTGTATTTTAAAGGTTCTAACTCAGGTTTGGTGGGTGACTCCTTGGCTATGGGCCTGTGGTGTATAAAATACCATGGCAGTAAAAACACTGTGGTAGAGGATGCTGCTCAACAGCCACAGAAAGACAAGAGGAAGCTGAAAACAAGCAAGGGAATGTCACAGTGACCTACTTTCTCCAAGTTAGCCTACTCTTAAGTTTCTGCTACTTCCCCATAATGCCATTCAAGTGCTAAGCCATCAAGTGAATCATTACATTGATGATTTCAGAGTCTTCATGATCCAGTCACTACTCAATGACTAGATCTCCCAGTTGGGCACCAAGGTTTCATTCAACACATGAGTCTTTGGGGGTGACACTTCATATTCAAAGCATGGCCATTTCAGAGCATGAACACCTCTATAACACATCAGCTTCTCAAAAAAAAAAAAAGCTTTCAGTGAATGAAAACATTTCTCAGATTAAAAAGCATACCTTTCAAAAGACACCATGTAGCTGCCAAAGGAGAAAGATGCCACCAGAACCTTTCCAGTAAGCCACAGCCTCATGGCAATACACAAACTAATAGAAATGGGTACATTTAAGATGTAAGAGTTAGTTAATAAGCATGAGCTAATAGGCCAAACAGTGTTGTAATTAATATAGTTTCTGTGTGATTATTCAGGTCTGGGTAGCCAGGAAATGAAAGAGCAGTCTCCTTTCACAAAATGGTGCCCACCATCTGGGGCATGGATCCAAATAATGCCTAAAAAATAAATAAAATATTTTAGAAAGAGAGAGAGAGAGAGAGAGAGAGAGAGAGAGAGAGAGAGAGAGAGAGAGAGAGAGAGAGAAAGAGCGAGCTTCTAGAAGAAAAAAAAAAACATGAAAGCCAAGTGCAGTTTCTTGGTAGCTGCATTTTTTTGCAGATAGGCTATTTGCTAGAGGCAAGCAGAGGTACACTCCCTTTAAGAAGCTTCCTGATTCAGTGTTAGTAGTAAAATCTTCCTGATTCATGCTGGCAGCACAAATGGCTCTGGCTTTTTGGAGGAGATCCTGTTATAAAGCATTTAAATGAGGTTTGTGAGCAGAGTGCTACAAGTTGCTTAATGGCAACACAGACATGCTGTATCCCGGAGCTGGGATGGTAAGCATATCTCCACCATGTTAGACTGGGAGAAGCCAAAAGGCAAAGCAGCCTTAGTCTTAGCCATGCTGCTGCTTAGCATTTTAAGAGGTGCACGTGGTAAGAAAAGGATTATAGATATACAATAAAGATTCGGACATAAAAAAGACCTCTAAATGGGTCAAAGTGTTGGATAAATATACATGAGCTTAAGAGAGAGAAGAAGTTATACCAACAGTCATAGATTAAAGAAGTAAAGATAATAAAATAAATACTAAAAAGTAAAAGAAAACAGCCACGTAAAGATGGAGAATACACAGAGAATCTGGATTGTGTGGATTATCGTGTTTTCTTTGAATTTCATGATGACAGAGAGACATTGAATTCTGGGGACTGCTACACTAAACCAATATAAAGTTATCTTGACTTCAAAATTTGACCCTAAGAATATGTTACTTTGGAAAAGAGGTTCTGTTGTTGTTTCCACAGAAGACGAGAACCTGTGTCTTCCTTCCAGGCTAAGGTGGTTTGATGGAACAAAGCTTCCTAAAAGGTCTCCATGAACCCTAAAAATGCTTCTTCCAACAAACAGCAGGAAGCAGTTTGGAGAAAGCAACACCCAAATTCCCAAAAAGATTGTTTATAAATGTTTGTTTTCATTAAAAGAAAGATATGATATAAAAATGAATACTTTGCATTGGTATGGACCTTGGTCTATTGATACAAATTTAGAGTCAATTTTGTTACACTATGTATATGCATTTCTGCTCTTGTTTAAGGTATTGTGTTTGTGCAGCTCATTTAAAAATGCAATGTGTAATTAAAATTACAGATTAATAGTAATCTTAATAGTCAAAACTGTAGTCATGTTAGTTAGGTTTTCTGGATATACAGAGATATATTTCAGTTAAATAATCTTCAACACTTCAAAGACTTACAGAATATGGTATTTGAAAGGTTTTAAGTACCTAGACTTTTCTCTAAAGTGAGGCACATCTGCTCCTGGCAGCACCAATTACTTCAAGAGGATGATGGGCATCAAAGATGTTCCTTATGGACTTTGCGAGCCATTTGGCAAGAAACTGCTTTTTCCTGGACTGCTTGATGGTATGCTGTATAAACTAGACATGAAGCACCCACAGAAAAATAATTTCTAAACTTGCCAAAGAAGGTGAGATTAGAGCTGGAGAGATGGCTCAGTGGTTAAGAGCATTGACTGCTCTTCCAAAGGTCCTGAGTTCAATTCCCGGCAACCACATGGTGGCTCACAACCATCTGTAATGAGGTCTGGTGCCCTCCTCTGGCCTGCAGACATACACACAGACAGAATATTGTATATATAATAAATAAATAAATATTTTTTTTAAAAAGGTGAGATTAATGAAAAAGTCTGCCAATCATTCTGCAGGACACAGAAGAAAGTGACTGACAAACTACAAATATAGGCAGAACAGATCTTCAAATTTCCTGCTTCACTGAAAAGTCTGTTGGATACTATGAGCTGAAGATGGATAACCCAATGTTACAAAAGAACTTTTCAGGCAGCGAGATGTCTCTGTCATTTCTAGAACTTTGGAAGTTGCTTACAATGCACTTCCTTTTTGCTTGGGTAATAGTATATCCATCTGGGACCTTTGAAGAGTTGAAGACAGACAGTTATAGTTTTCCTTAGTTATGATACAAGATAAATTAGATATGAAACTTTCCAGTTACAGATAGACTAAATATTGTAAATGTAATTGATTTGATACCTGTTTTGTTATATGTAATTTTACTACGTTAAAGTTTAAACTTTTCTTTTTAAATAGACAGAAAAGGGGAGATGATGTGGGATGTCCTTCCATATATGTGTTACTTTTACTGGATAATAAATAAAGCTGTTTCAGAAAAAAAAAGCATACCTTTCAATAATTATTACAATGCACCTAAATGAGCTGCTTCCTAGATGCTTTCATGGAAAACACATGAAATATACATGAACACCTTTAGAAAGTGGCTCATGATATCTAGGAATAGAAACCCTAGAAGAAGCAAACACTCTGCAGCAATAACTAATACAGCAAAAAAGTATACAAATCAATTTTAAGTTGTTATGCTGTCTAAACTTGAGCCTGATCGCTCTCAGCTGAGGAATCATCATTTCCCATTGCTCTTAACAGGTAACAAATAGTGAACTGCTCTCAGTCAACTCTTCTACCCTGAATTAATGATTACAACCTTTGTAGAGAGCAGTGCACAAAATTAGATCAGAGACTTAATATTTTCCCTGAGATCTTAAAATATAAAATAAAATTCAAAATGGTCAGAACTCAAACAACAAACAAGCAAGCCACTGATTTAAATCAATCAATGAAAGCAATTGGTTAAGCATCTGACCACTTTGTCTTTACTCTTTGGTCTCTTGATTAAGACTATTGTTAACATGGGTAGCTGGATGGTCTTGGGAATTGCCACCACCCAGTGGTAATAAACATAGCAGATGGGAAATAGAACATAATAAACTATCATGGTTAATCTTGGTTGTCAACTTGACTAGATCTGGAAACAAAGAAGAGACAAGTCTCTGGGCACATCTGTGAGAGATTTTCTTAATTAGGTTAACTGAAGTGGGAAGATGCATCTTAAATGTGGGTGTCATCTTCCAGCATCAGTCCAGATAGAAGGTCTAAGGGGAAAGCTTTTGCTCTTTGATTGCCTTCACATTTTGTTTGTGAGTTCATCTACTCTACTGCTGTCTGTGTGATTTCTATTAATAGCCTCCACTGACATCAGAGCCCAGCTTCTTCTGTCACTAATGGAGCTCCAGGAATCCTCCAGGCCCACAGTTCCAGAGTGGGGCTGCTGAAGCACTGAACATCAGACTCAACAGCTGCTGGGTTCTCAGCTTCTCCCGTCTGAAAGCAACCATTACTGGACTATCCAGATCAGACCATGTAAGCCAATCTAATAAATTCCCCCTTTAAATGATATTCATTCCATCATTCTTGTTCCTCTAGAGAACCCTGGGTAGTACATAAATAAATACTTAATATAATCTAAATCTCTTTTCTACCTTGCTAGGGAAAACAAAGATAAATACCTGGACACAGTCCAAAAGCTCTTGAACCACAGAGTGACAGGTAGAACTTCCTTTAAAAAGCATAGTTATAACCTGAAGTTCTCTGTAAATGAGACCTTCAAAGGTCTTACAAATGACAGTAACATCACATTACTTACTAAGACACAACAAACTCCTATGAAGGATAAATTCTCAGAAAAGGACCCACAAGTAAAACAGAGGAGTGGGGACAAAGGGAGAGAGAGAGGAGGAGCAGATAACAGGCAGTAAGTACACACAACAGGAAACAGCGGCAACAACACAACAAGAAGCCCTCTGTGACTCGAAAGGTCATAGAGCACATGGCCCGTAAATGACAAGGTACATCAAGGGAAGTCTAGAAATTACATCTAAACATTTGTCCACCTCATGGTATTTTCCTTTGCGACCAATGACTAACTGGCATTTCCTTTATGAAATAAAACAAAGGGCATGGCATTTTTTGTCTTCTATCACAGTAAGTGTACACATCAACATTACATAAATCAAACAGTTCCAATGTTATCTCAGTTATAAAAAACACATAATTGTATCTTCACATACCACACGTGTTTTCTTCACATAGGAGTAATAAAGACTCTAAACAATAATAGAATTTGCATGGAGTAGTTTGAAAACCGTTTTATCTACTATGTATTATTTCACTCATACCATTTAGTAAGATAAGCAAGAAACGGTATTGTGATATATTTGATTACACTGAGTCTTAAAGAAATGTCACTCTGATTAGTTTAATAAAAAGCTGAATGACCAATAAGTAGGCAGGATTTCTGGGCAGAGAGGTCATTGGGAAGAAGAAGGCAGAGATGCCAGGAGATGCAGAGCAAGCAGGATGGGCACTACAGAGAGGTATTAATGCCATGAGGCAGAAAGTAAATTAATAGAAACAAGTTAATTTAAGTTGTAAGAGCAAATTAGAAACAAGCCTAACCTATCATTCAAGCTTTCATAATAATTGGTTTCCGTGTTATTATTGCTCAGTCAATGGTCCTGATAAAGAAGTGTGACTACAGAACAGGCTTAAATTCAAGGTTACCAAATAGCTTCAGAGAAGATATATTATTAACCAAAAATTAAACACCTAGTAAGTACAAGAATTGAGTGGAACTCCAGTTTTCTGATTTCATAGTCCATGGATTTACTTATCCACTCACTCAAATATTTATTAAGTGCTTCTCAGATAATACTACACAATATTTGGGATATTACTGTGAAGATTAAATAAGAGAACACAGTATAAAGCCCATACAAACAATAATTTTAACAGCATCAACACTGCATTCCCCATGTTAAAGATATAAGCCTCTCTTACATCTTACAAATGCAAAGTGTAATTAAAAAACAAGCACAGAATTTGGTTGGAATATGTTAGAAATGTATTTTTTGGTGAAGCAGAGATGGCTGAGATAAAATCAGACACATTAGGAAGTAGATTTTGGAAGAATTTGTGGCAAGCTGGACATTAGCTTGGGTGACAGAGGACCATAGAAAGGTATAAGGAAGGGAAATGTGTGTTTCAGCTGTGTGTTTTAAGGGCTGAACACATAACAGTATTAAGCATAGATCAGAAGATGCAGAAAGGCCAAATTGGAGGCTATGGGACCTAACAAGGAAAGAGAGAGGACATACACTGAAACAAAGTGAGAGAAGCCACTTCACTCATTCTACTGGGAAGCTTTGTGCTGATATCAATGGGAACTGTGGCAATTTTCTAAGCACCTTAGAAGGAACAAGTGTTAACCTATACCAATGGCATAAGGCAGCAGTTCTCAACCTATGGATTGAGACCCCTTTGGGGGTCGAACAATCCTTTCACAGGGGTTACATATCAGATATCCTGCATATCAGTTATTTACATTATTATTCATAACAATAGCAAACCTACAGTTATGAAGTAGCAACAAAAGTAATTTTATGGTTGGGGGACAACACAATATAACTGTACTAAAGGGTCACAGCATTAAGAAGATTGAGAAGCACTACACTAAGAGCAACTGAAGAACTCAGTCCCATCTTTGGGCCTTGGGCACTACAAGGGAATAACTCAATGTAATTACTCTTCTTATTCATCTGAATAATTGTAAGTAATTAAAGCTTTTACCGGTTATAAAATTCTCCACAGTGAGATGGAACCTCCGACTTCAGATGCTTTATGCTTTAAGCAAAAACTAACACCCATTGACAAGGTGACCTGATATGATTAAATAAATACAAACTGTTTGCAAAGTTTGTAAATGGGTAAAACAGCATAGAAGTAAAACTTACCACTTAGCACAAACCTTATTTCCTAATCTGTACAGGAGATGTAGAAATCCCTCCTTTGCCACAGCTTTTTGTCTCCACAATGCACTGCCTGAAAAACATTTATACTCCACTTTTTGCTGCTCAGCTTCAACTATGTCTGCCCATAGAGTTAAAGAGCAGTGTGTGAGTGCATGCCTGCATCTTCTGCCTTACAGCTCCACACTACACTGATTCCCAAAATGCACCAGGCTGTGACAGCTGTAAACAGTGAAATCTCAAGATGGCCCTTCTGTGGAAAACATACTCATTACATTTACAAGAAGCTCTTACATCTTTGGTTAAAGATGCAATTAATTTACAGACGTATGAAGAGTCTACAAAGGATACCAGCAATACTACTGAAAAGGGGAAGGAGTTTCTTGTGGCCTGAAACTGCAAAGTTCATGTCTAATATGACATAAGAGTCAGACCACAGCCTGACAATCCTGGGAGGAATTCTAATGGCAATCCACTTCTAAATTTTTCACCCCACTTCCAGACTAAAATATCACGCAAGTCCCTGGCTAAAGCCTATATAGTCTATTCTGCCACTTTTATTTCTTTAAGAAAACTTCTCCCTCAAAAATTCAAGTTTCAATTTGGCAGTTAATTTCAGCCTGCAGTTAAAAGGCACTAGCTGTCAGTCAGACCTCTCCCCCAGCCCCCTCCTGAAAAGAAAAACTGACAGATCACAGAAGTTTTCTTTTGTAAACCAATTCTGGAACTTTCATGCTTCTTATTTGTTAGGTTAAAGGTTAAATTGCTGACCTGCGCCCTCCTGCTTAGCGGCCTTCCCCTTTCTCTGTAAAGCTTTATTTGGGGGCTGTATTTACATGGATTAGGCCCTTTTCACGCTAAGAAGGAATCTGTTCACAGCCAAAGCCTTAGTTCTGGTTGTACAAAAAGCAGCCACAATTATTCACCAGCAGACAATGACCATATTGTGGATTTACAAAAAACCCACCCCAGTCAGGGAAAGATCTGTTCTTACTGCACAAAACAATAGAAGAAAAATCTTATCAAGCATTCAAGAGAAAGCAAACAAAGCAAGCCCACTGTGAACTTGATGAAGATGTCAAGCTCCTTTAAATATATATATATATATATATATATATATATATATATATCTCAACAAAGAGAGGTTTTCTTGTAAAATCTTGGGAGTGAGACTTTTTCTACTCTGAGTTTCCCTTTCTGGTTAAACAGTCAGGAGCAGCAGACATTGACAGCCAAGACCAATAAATGCTGCCATTTTCTAAGCACACTTACAAACACAATGCACAATGCAGAGAGGCTTTCTTCTGCAAATATGTCCAGTGCAAATTCCAGGCAAAGCATTTTCAACAACTACTGAGCTACACAGGCACTTTCACTTTCAGCAAAGCAAAAGTTTTGTCTCAAACTCCTAGAAACATAGGCTACTCCCCCAGCCCTAACTTACAAATACCTAAGTAAAAACTAATAATAACTTAAAAGAACTTCAGAATACTAGACACGGTGATTATAGGGCTTAGTTCTAACATGAGGGAAGCTGAGGTACCTGTTTCAAAAATACATACATTCACAGAAATATTGGGTTTCAAGAAACCATAGCTCTAGTAAGTGTGATTTAAGTGTCGTCATTCATGTCCTTTCTCTTTGGATGGGTTAGAATGGTAGTCCCTCGCCACAGAAACAAACCAGGAACACTTTATATTTGGAAGATATGTATCTCACAGTTGATGCCCAAATCCAGCCCTGGGCCATAGCTGTCCAGCAATACATGACAGCAAGTAAAAAGCCTTTTCTCCCATCAACAGGTATTTAGGTTAGTTCCTTCTATTCTCTTTAGACTAACACGACCGAAGTCCTCTATCAGTAGAAACGTTCCTCAAATAAGGACTGAAATCTGAAGGAAGTATTAAATGTAGCCTAAGAATTGTGATGGTGTAACTTTTTAAAGTATTACTACTTTGTTATTTTTTAATTTACTTTTATTTCATTTTGTATACATGGCTGTTTTGCCTGCCTGCATGTATACCACTTGCATGCCTGGTGCCTGAAAAGACCAGAAGAGAGTGTCAGATTCCCCAGGACTGGAGTTACAAACAGTTATGAGCTGCCATGTGGGTGCTGATAATGGAACCCAGGTCCTCTGCACAAGCAGTCAATGCTGATCCATCTCTCCAGCCCACAAATACTGCTACTCTAATTTACTTTTATAAAGTTATTTTTTTTTTGCTTTGTTTTGACTATTTGGGCACTTGTCAACACATCTCTGATAATCAGAGCTCTACAACCGGCTCCCCAAAAACCCACATGGTGGAACGAGAGAACTGATTCCTACAAGAAGTAAGATGTCTTCTAACCCCCACATTCACATCAAGCCATGCATGCAAGCACACACACACATGTACGTGAAAATAAATAAATGTTTTTCTAAGGGCTCACACTAGGTTTGCTATGAATTTGGACTGGAGTAAACACTGTAAAGTGTATGTAATATGGCTTACCTTCGCATGGCCTCTCCACCAGCCCCAATTCACTCCTCCAAAGGCAACAACAAAAATTTGAGCAAAAAGGTAAAAAAAAAAAAAAAAAAAAAAACCTTAAGAATTATTAATCCATCTCATGTTAAAGGGCACAGAACTTGATAAAGAATAATGGGGAACCACTTGCTAAGACTAAAACTTATCTGCAGTCATCAAATTATAAGATTTCATGTTAAGCATTATGATCTAGCTTTTCCTCATTTGAACTGTACATGAATAACAGCTACTTAACACAGGAATACTCAAAGCTTAGAAATGGGGCATGATATAGGTAAATTGAACTCTACCTCCTTTTCAAACTCTTTGCAATGTTTTGTCTTTTTGTAGCATTTTTAATGGAGTAGCAAGTACTGTGGAAAACAGACAACTCTGGTCAATGCCCCCTACTTAGAGGACAGCCAGCAATTAAGGATTTCCAGGCAGGGCCAGGGTGCAGGGTCCCAGAAGTTTTACTTACTTCCGAATTAAAAAATTTATGGTTCCAAGAAAATTAAGGTGGATAAGGATACAAACACAAAGTAGGAAGTACTTAAACTCCTTACCAACTTTTAGGACAAGATTAGGGTACAAGCTACACTGAGAGGTGACTCAAATGGAAATGCTCGGCTGCCTGTCTAACAATGATAAACTCCCTCAGAGTTAATGGCTTCTCCCTGAGAGATTCATCTTGCTTTTCAACCTGGAGGTATATTTTGGAGGAAAGGAAGAAACACATGGTGGGGCTTAGAGCAAAACCTTTTAAATTCTTTGTCATAAAAGCTGCAGAGTAAACTACATTTCCTTTACTAATCCTTCAGACACTTGTTAAACTCCAGTTGTTCTGACAACTTTACCACTGCAATCACATTTTGGTTTCTAACAAGTTAAAAGAAAAAAAATGCATTTGGTTGTACTAAATTGTACTGCCATCTTCCTTGAACACAGTGAGAATTTACACTGCCTGTACAAACTGCTGAAAAGAGGCACTCCCTGGGGAGAAATAACTTTTGGTACTTGCATAGCAAACTAAAGTTACAAACCCAGGTTAAAATATCTCTTTCACCACATAGTCAAGTCTCTCTCTCTCTCTCTCTCTCTCTCTCTCTCTCTCTCTCTCTCTCTCTCTCTCTCTCAACACTAACTTTTAGTTCAAACTCTGAAAACTTTTTAATTAAGTATACTGAGGGTTTTTTTAATGGTTTTTCCATGCTGTAGGAAATATATGAACAAAAAAGTTCTTGAAACCAAGAGTTCAAACCTTTATAATTCTCCAAGTTATGAAAAATAACACAGCTGTACTTTTGTGTCAAGAGGCTGAAGAGTGAAGAACAATGATTTGATCTGACAAGGGAGGAAAGAAAGCTAACTAGACACTACTAATTACTCAGAGTTAGTGCCCTACTGAATCTTCAGACAGTCTTACAAAATAATCACTTATCAAACTTACCTTTGCAAAGAAAAAAACCTCAAAAACTGGAAGGAAAGAGAGAGAGGGAGAGAGGGAGGGAGGGAGGGAGGGAGGGAGGGAGGGAGGGAGGGAGGGAGGGAGGGAGGGAGGGAGGGAGGGAGGGAGCAAGCATATCTTCCCAAAGGTAGGACTCCCACTAGCTGTGGATCTTTAAATTAGAAACAAGTCACGGCAACCACTGCTTTGCTATGGGATAAGATAAATTCCCATGATGCCAGACCACCAGGCTGTTTCCCAGAAGTGGCAAAAAAGAGTCTATAATGTAAGAAGCACAAGCTGCCACAGAGGCCTGGGTAAATGCCTTATTGTCCTCTGGAAAGTCTGATGGACACATATTAAATGGAGGGAAAAGACACTCCTCTCTGGGTAGAACAATATAAGCATTCCGGCCTTTAAACTTTTCATCCTAAGCACATCTGCTCATAGAAAAGGCAGAATGATGTCAGAGCAGAACTCCTGCCTCACAAACACACCCTCCCTCCCTAGATCTGTCCTGTAAAAAAGAGACTAAGAGAGGCTACAATAAATGAAGCAGCGATTCAGCCCACTGGAAATGAAATATTTATCTACAATGAAGCTGCAAAGGTTATATATATGAATAACTATCCAGGCTCTCCGAGTTCAGTTAGAATGATATCAACTCACTCACTGAACCAAGAAATGTGTTCTAGTACCTACTATGAACCAGTCACTGCTCTAGATGCTGGAGATATATTGGAAACATTAATAAAACAACATACCCTAAGGAGCTTACATTCTCTCACTGTGCCTGAATACACAGTCACTGCTTCACACCAATCAAAACCTGACTGAAAATCATCTGATTAACAAAAACAAACATACACTGCACCACAGTTCTGCAAATCTTATCCCTCCTATGTCTTGATTTGGGTCCCTGTGATAAGATCCTATGATGATAGTAATTTGGGAAGAAAAAGATTTATTTCATTTGCTCTTTCACATCACAGTCTGTCATTGAAGAAAAGTCAAGGCAAAAACTAAAAGCAGGAACCCAGAGGCAGGAACTGAAGCAGAGACCAAGGAGAAATGTTAGTTACTAGTTTGCTCTTCGGGGCTTGCTAACCTAATTTCTTACAGAATTTAGGATCACCAGCCCAAGGGTGAAACTGCCCCTAGTGAGCTGGGCCCTCCTACATCAACCATCAATCAAGAAAATGCCCTACAATCTTGCCTACAGGCCAATCTTATAGAGATAGTTTCTCAATTAGAATTCCCTCTTCACAGCAGATCCTACCAGTGTCATGATGTCATAAAAGCATGTCAGCACATCCTGCTAGGACCCATCTAGAACAGTACACACACAGTACCTTACAATAAACACTGTCAGATAGATAGGTGATGCTTTGTGTATAGATACACATTCACATGAGTGCCTGTGAGTAGACACGCAGATCTTCTTTCTCAGGAACCATTCATCTTGTATTTGAAACAGGATCTCTCATTGGGCTAGAACTCAGTGATTGGTAGGCTAGCTGGCCAGTGGGTACCAGGAGGGATCTACCTGTCTCCATCTCATCCAGTATTGGGATTATCAGTATTTACCACATGGCCAGCCTCGTTCTTAAGTGAGTGAGTTCTAGGGATTAAACTCGGGTCCTCATGTAGCAAGCACTTTACTGACAAAGATATCTCCCCTAATTTAAACTGTGATTGATTTTTAAAAGTCTTCCATAGTAAGGGAACATGTGGCAGAGGTCAATTTTATACAGCTTACATTGGATCTATGAGAGAGTAGGAGTTAGACAAACTCCCTGTTAGGCAGAGACAGGAAGAGGAAGAATAAAGGTGGTGAATTTCCAAAAGGGCCAGCTTCTTCCTCACCCTTCTGACTAAAGACAAAAACCTAACAGCTTAAAACAAAGCCTTGATGGCTTTTAACTCCCATCAGCAGCCCCCTGTGATGAACAAGTTCAAGGTCGGATCAGGACACCATAGCTGCTAGCCAACCAACCATCCTATCTTTCTTCAAACTGACCAACCCTAAATTTGGGCTTTAAAACCCCTTGAGAAGAGTCTGGAAATTTTGGCTTTCCAGAGTTTCAACTCAGCCTTTTCTTTTTCTCTGTGTCTGCTACATGTGTGTTTTCTTACCCTCAAGTACCTGTATTGGAGATTTTTCCTGCCTTTTAATTCTTTAACTGGCAGCAAAAAAGAACCTACTCAAGATCCCTAGATGGCATTATTTAGCTGAGCACTGATCCTGAAGCAGATCCAGAAGTCCAAATAAACCCAAGTCACCCCAAGCTCCATTCAACAAGGAAAAATCAGAACAGCTTGTTCCAGAGTCTACCCCAGGAATAAGGAACCTTTTACAAGCCTAAAATAGTCTTGTTGGGGCTCTAAGAGGCAAGGAAACCTAGTGAAGACTCCCCAAAGTCCTAGCCCTGGAATTCCTTAGTCATTCCAAAGCTCAGCACTCAAGAGTATGGAAGCAGAGGCTACCACAGGACCAGGCGAGGCTTTCTTAGTTTAGCCCTCTCCTTGTCTAGTTTGAAGGATAAAGCCAAATCCAACACAATTTGCCATGAGAGGTGTTCTGCCATATTTTGGGGGGTTTTCTCAGAGTTGATCCTCAGAGCAAACACTATTAAATGTTGTCATCATATCCATTTCACACTCTAGGGAACTAGAACAGTAAGTAGGTCTCAACCTTCCTAACACTGCGACCCTTTAATATAAAGTTCCTCTTGTTGTGGTGACCCCCAACCATAAGGTTATTTTTCTTGCTATTTTATAACCATAATTTTATTATTATGAAATGTAATGGAAATATCTGATATAAAGGATATCTGATATGCAACCCCTGTGAAAGGCTCATTTGACATTCCAAAGGGGTAGCGATCCACTAGAGAACTGCTGAACTAGAGCGCACTTATGCCATTTGCTCAAAATCAAGTAGAACATACTCTGAAACAAGTACCATACCGAACCCAGCCCATCTCTAGAAACCACGTTCTCAATCAGATTTCACCAGTAATACTCCTGTGGGGTTTTTATTTTTTTGGGGGGGGGGGGGGGGCGTCTATTAACCAAATATTTATGTAGAAAGAAAGGATAAACTAAATGTCCTACTTAGCTAATTTTCATCTTCATTGGGGACTGTGAAGAAAATCTTTCCAAATATTCACATCACTTTTTCTTTCATAAATACACCCAAACAAACAAATGGAAATTTCTGTTGATGTTCAAGAAGCCAATTCCATCATTCTCTCAGTGATTACTTCTGATCGACAACTGTGCTAAACATATACCAACTAGGGCCCACATTCCAAATGGGCTATTTTAATAAGTCTGATACCAGCTTATTTTCTTGACATCTGGGTCTTCTCATAGGTAGATAATAGTGTGAATAAGAACACTGGTGATGAAGGCTGGGTCACACAGTACTTCTTAAAAGTTTAAACATGAGGGCTGGAGAGATAGCTCAGTGGTTAAGAGCATTGCCTGCTCTTCCAAAGGTCCTGAGTTCAATTCCCAGCAACCACACGGTGGCTCACAACTATCTGTAATGGGGTCTGGTGCCCTCTTCTGGCCTGTAGGCATACATGTAGGCAGAATATTGTGTGTGTGTATATATATAAATATATATACTCAAAGTTAAACTGAAAAAAAGTTTAAACATGACACACAAATTGAAGGAAAAAATACACAAGCTGACCATTATAAATTATTATGTACAGAACTCAGAATTAGTCCTCTTTTCTGAAAAAGAAAATTTGTCAACCCAGGCAGCTTTCTCTCTCCATCATACCTTCACCAAATAATTACTATTCTAATACTTGAACTCTTTCAAAAAGAAATTTTATCAAAAAGAAGATTTAATTTCTTTCTGACAACTGCCAAAGTTTTACTGGTTATTTTTGAAGTGTGAAGGATTTTTTGTTTTAACTTGAGGATGGTATTACAAATTAAGTCATTACAAGAATATCTAGTTTATACTAGTTTCCATGTTAGCCGTTTTAGTATATGTTATCTCAAGAGATATAAGTCCCATTTAAACAATGACAACCTAGTAATTCAATTTAAATGACTTTCTCAATATGGTAGAAGAAATCTGAACTCATCTCATGATTTCAAAACCTACAGAGCTGCCATTACATTTTTTAGTATAAATTATCCCCAAAGATGTTTAATGCTATTGTTATAATAAAGACAGTAACTGATCTGCATCTATGCACTCTTCAAATAAGGTTCATGAGAGCAAAAATTTCTACTAATTAAGAACATGCTAAAGGAAAAAAAACTAGAGCTGGGGAGCAACTTATTAAAGCCTTCTACTGGACAAAGGAGGCTTCAGTAAAGCTTGCTTCTAATCAAAGACTTGAGCAGACTGCCTTCAACATAATGAAGAAATGCAAATACACTGTGAAATAGCACTACAAATTCAAAGACAAGAACATTACTTCCTAATGTTTCAATTCCTTCAAAGCCTTCTAAGCTTCTATAACATGAGGTTAGATCTGCTCTACAGAACTTGCATAGTTGCTACTCTACAGTCGAGCACAGGACTCAGTCTAAAGAGAATGTGTACAGAACAGCTGATGAAGAGTTCAATGACAGTAGATGTGAGTCAGTCATGTGGGGCTCCTAGGAAACCAGCCTTATATGGTAACTTTCAAGGAGTTGAAGAGCAACCTTGTTTCTCTTTAGACAGGATCTCATTATGCAGCCCTAAAACTAGTGTCACTACACCTGCTGCAACCTCCCACATGCTAGAATCATGAGAAACTCCACCCAAGAGTCGCATTTCTAAATCCCGAATCCTTACCTTGTTTGGGTTTCTTTCCAACTAAACTAAGCACCTTGCTGCTTTTTGAAGAGTATTTGCACATTTGCTTGATGACTGCAACAGACATCTCTTTTGGCTGCCTTCCTTCGGCAGACTTTCTTCTACAGAAATCCATATGATCCAAATGGCACTGAGAGGCCACCATGCCCATGTGTGTATGTGGGCATGTGTATGCACACACTCATACTAATCACTAGATTAACTCCCTTTAGCCAGGTGTGGTAGCACATGCCTTTAGGTGGAACAGGCAGGTGGATCTTTACGACTTCAAGGGCCAGCCTGGTCTACATAGCAAGTTCCAGGACAGCCATGGCTACATAGTGAGATCCTGTCAAAAAGAAAAAAAATCTCCAAATGTGATTCATAGGTGGGAACATGACCCAAATGGGATCTGCAACAAATCACAGACCTGGCTCTTAAGATATTAAGTAAGCAAAGTCTTAGTTTTCCACAAGATGTTGCCTAAAGAGAAATATAGGTAGTTTTTAAAAAGCAATTTTTTTCTCTTAATGTTGCTTCCTAACAACGAGTAGCTAAACAACTCAGATACCTATTACAATCAGTTCAGAGACAATGGTCCAAAACACCATAAGACATTCATTTTTAGGTGGTTAAGGTGGTAGGATGTAAATTGGGATTTCTTCATAGTTAACTTTATCATAGAACAAGGACTCAATAAAGATGACAGAAAAAGAGAGGCAAATCTCTGTAAACACAAGTTGAAGGACTAGATCTGTCTGGTGAAATCCGAAGTCATTTTTACCACTGGATTTGTCAGTGTGGAGCACGAATAAACTCCCTTTTACACTCAAAATAGATTTATTCTGAGTTCTGCTACTTCTAATGAAAAGAATCCTGAACAAAGCAATGATTTAAAGTCATCAGCATGATCAATAACCTAATACAAACAACTCCTCAGACCATGCCAGAGCACTTAGGGTATAAGCTAAGGGCATTTCTATGAATAAAAGACTTGAGTTTAAATTCAAGGATTCAGAAATCCACTTAAGCTACTTTTACTTGCTTACTATTCTCCAGCTAGGCCTCAGTGATAACAGTTGCTGAATAGCAGAGTTCTGCTTAGATATAATTCCTGCCTAACACATGTAATTTACAGTAACTGTTAAAATAACAGTTCACATTTATAAAGAACTTTCCATGTCCCATGCAATGAGTGCACCCATTAAACCCCTTCAGATGCACAGAGCAAGTACTATTTGTAGCCCTTTTTCATAGTTGAGAGGACATGGGCTCTGAAATTATAGGAAATTTGCTCTTAAAACAAACAAACAACAACAAAAAAAATTGCAAAAGCACACATATAGCAATCTAATAAAAAATGTTTTCAACAACTTCTAACAGATCAATGAACTCCTGGTCCACCTAAAAGTCCAAAGACCTGATACTGTGAATCACAAAGACGGCAAGAAAGGCCACTGTTGTGAATAAAGCAAACACCATGAGACGCTCTTAGACATCACTTATACCTAGATGGCCCCTAAAGTGCATACTTTAGGAACAAGAAAAAAGTCTGGAATCTGCTTCCCAAAAAGTAAGAACTGTTTAAGAAAATAAAATATATGGCTCATTTTCTGTTTCTTCTGAAGAACAGCAATTTGCACTCCCTCAAAATGACCAATTTGAAGTAGCAACAACACAATAAAAAGCACCAGTTCCAAGTGCATATATACAATTAATATAGAATTCAAAATGTGATTTTGATAGAGAAAAGCAAATGGAGGTAGGCCCGAAATGTTCTATTTAAGCTAAATGGCAGATACATGTGTTTTCATGTATTTTCTTCAGAGCATATATACGTGTGTGTGTGTGTGTGTGTGTCTGTGTATTTCTACCACAGTTTTTATAAATTTCTTAAAGAATATATTCAAACTAAAATTCAAGCTCCACTCCATCATTTGGACAGATCACTTCCTAGCATTAAGCTTCTCTCATTCAACTAGAGGAGTAACAATCTGCCAGACACTCTTCTAAGGACTGAAATACAAGGTACAAACAAGATGTAACTCTGCCTCATGAAGCCCTATTTTGGATCTATATAACTGAGATAATGTTTATTTCACTGTGTGGTGGACAACCATTTTATATTATTATAAACTATTTAGCTCAAGTTTAGCTTAAAGTAATAATCATTACTGTAACCATCTTAAAACCAAAAAGGGACGAAGCACAGTGAAGTGCTCAAAGCTCCACCTGACCTTATAGAGCAAGTTTAAAAACTACAGTGATAAGTAGCTGTAGTGGCACATGAACACTATAACCTCAGCATTTTTTAGGAATTGCTCAAAAAAAAAACAAATAACAACAAAACAGTCCAATGAGAGAGGTTCTAGGCCTGTATCTCAATCAAGACTTTGGTGTAGATTTTTTTATCCTTTATTTGTTTGTTCCTGGGAATGGCAAGGGCCTGTGGTCCAGAAGTTGACCTTGGATGTTATTCCTCCTAAACTGTCCAGGATTTTTTTTGTTTGTTTGTTTTGAAAACAGGGTTTCTCACTAGGATTGATTAGACTAGGCTGGCTGGTGAGCAGGCCCTAGGGTTCCACCTCCCTCCACCTCCCCAGCACTGGGACTACAAAAATAAAAATGAATGAATGAATGAATGAATGAATGAATGAATGAATCGCTCAGGGTTTTGTTTTGTTTTCTCACATGAGTGCTAAAAATGGAACTCATATCACCATACTTGAGCAGAAAGCACTTTATCAGCTGAGCCATCTCCCCAGCTCCAAACAAGACTTTCTAACTACCATGTTAAGTACTTAATTGGAAAAAAGCAGAATAAATGAGTGAATGATAATTTGTTCCTATGTGACTAAGAATAAAAGTCCACACCATAATACTCCATAGAGTAGATTCATTTTCACTGGAAAACTCAAGAAAAGAGAAAGAAAAGGGGGAGAGACTAGTTGTCTGGTGCCAACTTGTCAAGTAAGGCTTCTTTGTACACTGTGAATAAAGCTCACTCTCTGCTGATTTTTCTCTTCCCCACATTAACATCACCTGACTTCGCTAACCACTGCATGGACATGTGCTATTAGATAGCAACTATATGGAAGCTGTGATACAGATGAAGTTAAAAGCATGGTCTACACCTGGGAAGCTGCCCAGGCTGTGAAAACTCATATTAATTTCCTTAAACCTAAAATCAGTTTAGAGAATTTTTTAAGATTAATTTTTTAAGTTAGTAGCTATGGATACAGCTCAGTTGGTAAAGTGTATACCATACAAGCATAAAAAATTCCATTTGGATCTCAACAACCACAGAAAAGCTGAGTACAAAAGTATGTGTTTATAGCCCCGGCACTTGTGCAGACAGAGAAAGGACACTCCCTGAAGTTCTCTGGCCCACCAGTCTAGTCAATTGATCAGCTCCAGGTTCAGTGGGAGACCTTGTGTTAAAAAATAAATTAAACAACAATGATCTGATCTCTAGCCCCCATACACACATACACACACGTGTACACACACACAGAGAAAACTATATTAAGGAGAATGACTGGAAAATAACAAGGACTTAAAAGACAGCTATCTTTACATTTTCTGGATACACTAACTTTGTCATTAATGTAAGAATATGTTAGTAATTTTAGGTGATCTCCCTCAAGAATATTTTAATCTAAAATAAAACTTGGTTCTGAAAAGACCTCTTACATGCTAGGTATTATGGATGCATGCTTATAAACCCAGCACTCCAAGATTGACACAAATTCAAGTCCAGTTTAATCCTCATAGTGAATTCCTGGGTAAAACTACACAGCAAAACCCTCTTAGGGAAGGAAAACAAGCCAGGAGGTGGTGGCACATGCCTTTAATCCCAGCACTCGGGAGGCAAAGGCAGGTGGAGTGAGTTTGAATCTACAGAGTTAACTCAAGGACAGCCAAGACTACACACAAAGAAACCCCATCTCGAAAAACAAAACAATAAACAAAAACAAAACCCACCACGAAAAAGTTTCCATGCACTCACTTCTCGGTGTCCACATACACCTGAAAGTTTAAGTCAACTTTCTTGCCTTTTGTTTGGTGATGGTGGTTTTGTTTATCTGTTGCTTGCTTGTTTTTCAAGACAGGGTTTCTCTGTGTAGCTCTGGCTGTCCTGGAACTCACTCTATAGACCAGACTTGTAGTGAGGAGCTGTGGGCCTGCTTTTTGTCCTGCCCGGCTCCCACTCAGCTAGCTTTACCCAAAATAACAACACACAAACTGTATTCTTTTAAATACTGCCTGGCCCATTATTTTCAGCCTCTTACTCACATCTTGACTAACCCATATCTAATAATCTATGTAGCACCACAATGTGGTGTCTTACCGGGAAAGATTCAGCATGTCTGAACGGCTGGCTCCATCGCATCTCTCTCCCTGAGCAGAGGCATGGCAGTCTGTCTAACTTAGGAGAGGCGTAGCATCTGACTGAGCCATCTACCTCACTTTCTTCTTCCTGTTCTGTCTACTCCGCTCACCTAAGGGCTGGCCAATCAAATGGGCCAGGCAGTTTCTTTATTAACCAATGAGAGTCCTCCATCACAGACTGGCCCCAAACAGAGAGATACACCTAACTCTACTGAGTTCTGGGATTAAAGGTGTGTGGCACCACCAGGACCGTGTGAGTTTTGTTTTATTTTGTTTAAATCTTCATTCGTTTTAATTATGTAACACACCAGGGTATGTGGGTCAGATCCCCTGACATTGAAACTATAGATAGTTATGAGCTACCTGATAGGCGAGCTAGGAACCAAACTTGAGTCCTCTGGAAGAGCAGCAAATGATCTTAAATGCTTGTGCTGGCGAGTTTTAAGTCAACTTGACACAAGCTAGAGTCCTTTTGGAAAAGGAAACCTCAACTGGAAAAATGCCTCCATAAGACTGGCCTGTAGGCAAGGCTATAGTGCATTTTCTTAATTAGTGATTGATATGGAAAGGACCAGCCCATATTGACACCCTTGGGCAGGTGATCCTGGTTTCTATAAGGATAGAAGCCTTAGGGAACATTCCAGTAAGTAAGCAACACTCTCCACGGCCTCTACATCAACTCCTGCCTCCAGATTCCTATCCCGTTTGAGTCCCTGCCCTGACTCCCCTAGCGATGGACTGTGAAATGGAACTGTAAACTAAAATAAACCCTTTCCTCCCCAACTTACTTTTGGTTATGGTGTTTTATCACCGCAACAGAGCCATCAACTCTAGCCTCTCAACCTTCTTTTTTAATCTCCAATAAAATGGAGCATCTGTTATTAACACAAATTTAGATGAAGCTCTGAGACCATATGAAATCACAGGCCTGGCTCTCAAAACATTAAATTGGCAAAGTCTCAGTGTTCTTCAACAATGTTGCTCAAACATTGTATGGACAAAAGTGTGAACGTTTGTTTAAGAACAACTTTTAGCAAAGAATTTTTTCTTAGGGTTGTTGCCTAACACCTGGGTAAATGAACAAGTCAGCTTTCCAAAGCATTGTGACTAACACTGCTTTCACAAAATCCCAACAGTTTCTCAATTTCATCTTTAAAAACTGGCCACTGGGTTACTGCATTACAAATGCTGCAGGAGGAGTGCAGGCAGAAGGAAGCTAATCTGGTGGGTGGCCCAGAAAAACCTGATGCTGCCACTCTTCCAACACTAAGCATCTGCCCAGGCACAGTGCCCACAGCAGGCTCAGAAAGGCCAGCTGTAACAAGACACTTGTGTTGGAAATGCACTTCTGAGTTTCTGCATACCCAGTGCCATCTGATCATGGGACTTCATAGGCTGATTTCTCTTGCAAGAGAAAACTTCTGAGATCACTAGTCACATGGACTGAATTCAGTGTTGGGTGTTTCTGCAGTGTAGGATGCCTATTTTGGGAGCTTTATGGAAGGGTAAGTTCTTCCAGCAAATTGACCAATTAGAAAACATTAAAAGTATAATAACAAAACAAAACATGCCAAAAATCTACTGACAACTAGCCAATTTTCTGGATTTTGTTAGTTTGTTTAGAGGTTTTTGTTTTTGTTTTATTTTGTTTTTAAGACAAGATCTCGTGAAACCCAGGCTGGTGTTACTACAACTTGTACCCTTCATCCTCCTGCATAATAGATGCCAGTTACTCAAGCTCTTGGAATTATCAGCATGCATTATTATGACTGGATTTCAGTTTCTGTCTTAAAAGGTAAAAATCTGATACCTAAATGGCAAGCATCAAAAGAGTCAATGAAAGTAAACAAAACATTTGGTACAATAATTTATAACAAATAAGGTGGTTTCACAAAATTATATTAATATTTTTAATAAAAACATGATTGCTGGGCATTGGTGGTACATGCCTTTAATCCCAGCACTTGGGAGGCAGAGGCAGGTGGATCTCGAGGCCAGTCTGGTCAACAGGCTCCAAAGCTACAGAGAAACCCTGTCTCAAATAACAAGAAATGAAAAACAAACAAACAAAAGTCTTAACTGAGGGAGCAAGAAAAATACAGATAGCAGAAGTTTGGAAAAAGGGTGATATATTTTATCTACACACACACACACACAAAGATGAGGAAGAAATAAGTAAATCAAAATATTAAATGACAGTTATTAGTTATTCTACTCTTCATTATAACCTTTCAAAATTTAAAATCTCTCATACATGTTCAAGAGCTAATCCTCTAAGCAAGGTTGCTAACATTTTAAAGATGAATAGACAAAACACACACACCAGAATAATTTGCCAATAAATATTAAGTGCCTTGCGAAAAATTTTATTATATACATTTTTAACTTACAAGAATCTATCAGAATGGAAGCAAAAATTGTAAGAATAGAACTCTCACAGACATTTATAAAACAAAATGTACATTAAACCCTTCAATTAAAGACCCATAAAATAGTCTCAGTGCTTTCTAACCCACCTTCTCACAGCAGGAATTTAATCCCTCCAGAGGGGTGCAAACAAACTTCAAAGAGAAGATTAGGCCCAGACACTAGCACTGTGCAATGTAAGGTTTACATCTAAATTTGCCCGAAACACAGAGATGCAGATCTGAGAAACAAGGGTAGATTCTTTACAATCATCTAAAACAGCCAAATTAATGCCTAAAACAGTAAAAGGATAAAAGGAAAATATACCAAGTACTATTTAGCAAAAAGTTGTAGAAAAAGAAAAAGGTGCCTGAAGCCAAATATTCAGCTATAGTTCACTCACTAGAAACAGCAAAAGGAAATCTGACTAAATATCAAAGAGCACATGTCCTTTTTCCAGCTTAAGCTTAGTGCAGTCTAAGAGGGTATTCCTCAGTGTTAAGGTTCTTGACGTAGTTTCTTTATAGTACTGACAAATCGCATGCTCTTTCTATTCTCAGAGCACAGCACATTAAGAGACAATTAAAGGTCTTCACTTATGTGCACACATTAAGATAAATCAATAAGGCTGGACAATGGTGGTGCACACCTTTAATCCCAGATCTCAGGAGGCAGAGGCAGGTGGATCTCTGTGAGTTCAAGGCCAGCCTGGTCTACAGAGCAGTAGAACGGCCAGAGATATACACAGAGAAACCCTGCCAGAAGAAGAAGAAGGAAGAAGGAGAAGGAGGAGGAAGAGGAGGAGGAGGACGACGACGACGACGAAAATGTCAATGGGAAAAAGACATATCTCTAAAGATAAGGGTATTTTGCTCCAGCCACTCTCATCTTCCTATTATTAGCTGATTTTTAAGGAGGTTTCGAAAGGCCTCATTACTTTATAAACTGAACAGGTAAAGTGTAGCTTATTAACTCAGCTTATAAATCCCAATGTACAAACCATGGGTGAGAAATCAACTTAGAATTTAACTTTTCCAAATATTAACTATTTTTTAAAAAAATAGTCTTCGTATATAACTTAAAGGTAAAAGTCAAAATCAAAATTTCTTAAATAAAGTATCTGTATGGATAAGAGACAAATATTGATTTTATACTATATTTAAACCAAGAAGTTTGAATCAAATATTCTACAGAGGGAAAGACAAATCATAAAATCGAAGACATCTGCAACACATAAAACCAGATAGTGTCCATAATGCATACTTTATGAACAAACAATGAATGGTTACTTAAAAATGAGCAAGATGCTGGCCCACCAGCCTTGCCAAAATGGCATACTCCAGGGTCAGTGAAAGACACAGCAAAACATTCAATGTCCTCCTGTGGCTTCCTCACATAGGTGAGTGCAGGGGTACATGCATCCACACATTCACATAAAAATAAAAATATTTTAAATGAGCAAAAGAATTAAATAGACACCATACATATATGCATGTATATATATGCACAAATAAATATTTATTTGTGCATGCATGTATATGTACGTGTATATACATGTGTATGTATATATACATGTATGTGTATATGTGTGTGTATATATATATATTTGTTAGAAGATATTCAAGACCCCACACCAATAAGGTGTTCAATCTAACTGGTCATAAGAAAAAGCAAATAAAAACAACCATTGGGTGAAGGCGTAAGTCACAAACAATCCCACACCAGTTTGGAATTATAATTAATAGAATGATTATTTATTTAAGGGGGAAAAACTTACAGATCACTGTCCCAGACAACAGCCCTCTACGCAATCAGGAAGGGAGCCTAGTCGCTGGAAGCAGAGCCGGAAGCCAGAGAGGAAGCCAGAGAGCAAGCAAAGGGCAGTGGCTGCTTTTTTAAAAGAGAGACCGCGCCCCCAATGGGCTGGTATCTCAGCGGCTATTGGCTATTGGCTCCTGCAACACCTCCCCCTTTTGTTTAAGTAAGAGTTCTAAACCTACTACAAAATTATATACAATAAGTACAAATACCCTATTTTAACTAGCTTAAGTCTTGTATAATAAATAACTTGGCCAAGTCATGAGAGAAAAGTAACTACATTTATATAGTCTTCAACCCCATCGAAGATCTGAGAAGGGAAATAATGTTACCTGAGTAATTAGGAAGTGCAATCAAACAACTTTCAAAACATGTAACAAATCACAGAGACAACTAGCTAGCTACCTGGGCAATCACCCAAAGTCACGTTTGCAGCATTGAAGCAACCAACTTTGGCTAAGGTCTAATGTAATTGACATACCATTTTTTAAGGGCAAGAAACTTTTTAAAACTATTTTACCCTGTCTTGGCAGGATATGACAGTCCTGTTTTATCCATTTACGGATAATCTGTATCTCTGTCAGTGGTTGAGGTATTGGCATTTCTTTGCCCAAACGCCAGTTCTGCCAAGAAGAAAGGCTCCAGGTGGAGTGTGTCTTTGGTGCTCAAATTCTCTCGGGAATAGATCGGTGTTGCCAGGAACAATTGTGTCTCACTACCACGAAACTCTTGAGTTAGATTAAAGGCCATTTTCTACAGCTCTTCGAAGAGGTTGAAGATTATCTATATATACTGAATATAATCTCTATGTATCTAAAGAACCTGATTAGTCTAATTATAAATGACAAACTTAGATGACTATTGATCTATATAATTCTCAATACCTATCTAACTTAAAGACTAAGACAATAAACAACTGTGCAATAAATGAGGGCAATATGACCTCCAAATATAAACAATGTACAAATATACATTGCAATATGGTAAATATATATCAATACATAAACAATATATAAGTATCTTAATCAGAGGTAGAAATGTACACTGCAATATGGTAAATATACATATATCAATACAATATATATATATATATATATCAATACATAAAAAATGTTTTAAACAGAGGTAGAAACATGTATGCATACAATAGTCAATATAATTTAACTTTGTATCAATATACAAGAATCGACACCAATATATTTGTCTAAAAACAATAACTCACAAGTATCAATCTATTATCCCATCATCCAATTATCCCTCTTTTTTTTTTTTTCAAAAAGATCCCTGAGCTTATAAAATTCCTCCCCAACCCTCAACCGTATACTAATTATAATCAACCCCTAAATGATTTCCCTAAACCCAAGGACAAACTTTAGTTGGGAGAGGGGACATCGTCCTCTAGAAATGAAAACTATGCCAAGTACTGACAAAGCTATATAGCAGTGGGATCACCAAATACTTTAGGTGAGAATGCAGAGCAACACAACTTGTTTCCACAAAGTCTAGTATGACATAGGAATTAGATACATTATACAACCAATGGCAACATACATCTACACCCACTAGGATCCATGTCTGAGAAAAATCACAGCAATACCTGCAATAGCCAAAAACTAGCACATGACTTCAACACTGCAACTTTCCTGTCAGTAACAGAACAGACAGGGCTGGGTCTAAGAGCTCAATAGTGAAATGCTTGCCTGGCCCTAGATTTGATCCCCAGCACCAGTAATAACAGTCACAACAGCAAAGCTGTAGTCCAATTCTATGAATACAACAGTGATGAAAATAAGTGACTGCAGTGGCATACAACATGAAGGGCTTTGATAAACACAACAGAGCAAAAACATATCAAAACTACATAAAGATTAATTCTCTTTCTATGAAATTGAGAAATAGCCACAATTAATTTTTTTCTCAGGTAGAAGTACACATGTAATAAAACATGAACACAAACAAAGGAATGACTATCATAAAAGGATAACGAATAACGGTCATCTCTAAACAAACGGAAGGAGGGGGTTCTGGGTATGACTAAGGCTGTCTCTAACATTTCCAGGCCTAGCAAAGGTTTACAAAGGAGATCTACAGGCCATAAATCTTAAAAATTTAAATCTTAAAGTCAGATAGCTGGGTGTGGTAGTACATGTCTGTAATCCTAGTACTTGGGAGGTAGAGGCAAATGGATCTCTGTGAGTTCGAGGAGGCCAGTCTGCTCTACAAGAACTAGTTCCAGGACAGGCACCAAAGCTACACAGAGCAAAACCAAAAAACCAAAAAAGTTGTAAATCAAGCTTAAAGGTATTAGATATATTTTACCTCCTACCGTGATAAATAAACCTTTAAAACTAACTGGAAACTCTGTGGTGATAATTTGGTTTCTGCTCCAACAAATAAAGCTTGCCTGGCCAGGTGGTGGCACACACCTTTAATCCCAGCACTTGGGAGACAGAGGCAAGCGGATCTCTGTGAGTTCAAGGCCAGCCTGCTCTACAAGAGCTAGTTCCAGGACAGGCTCCAAAGCTACAGAGAAACCCTGTCTTGAGAAACCAAACAAACAAACATTTAAAGCTTGCCTGAAGATCAGAGAGCATAAATAGCCACTGGTTAATGATAAAGGTCTGGAAGTCTTAGGCAGACAGGAAGTAATATGGCTGGGCAGAGGAATATAAGGCAGGATGGGACAGGAGCTCGGCCCTTTTTTGGCCTGAGGAGTTAGCAAGGTAAAAGTTGGCTGTAGCTTGCTCTTTTGTCTCTCTGATCTTTCAGCATTTACCACCCCCACCCTGATATCTGGCTCTAGGTTTTTATTATTAAGACCAATTAGAATTCATGCTACAAAAGTCAAACTCACTGTGGATATTTTGGAATGCTTAGAGTTTGAAGAAGAAAAACAGCGGTAGAGTGAACACTTGACTGCCCACTGTTCCTTCCACATCCCACAAAGCAAGAGATCTTTCAAACAAACTTTAAGTTACCCCTCATACAAGCATGAGCCTACCCCACTATTCCAAGTCCAGCTATACCTGTTAACTGTACCACACACCACTCCCCATGTAGGAGTACCTTAAGGCCTTGGGGTGAACACACTAGCAGTACAGTCCACACTCACGAAGACAAAGCCTACAAACTGACTCATATAGGCCCTGGAAACAAGCCCCAGGCCATTTGGGTAAACAATTCTAAGATCTTGGGTTCTCCCAAAACATTCTAAGATGAAAGAGTTCAAGTATCGAGTGTCATGCTTTACAGGTCCAGCAACTTTGTACCCAAAAAAATTGGCATTATAAAAGGAGGACCAACGTGGAGCTTCCAAGGCATAGCATAGGATGAGGCCAGAGATCTTTGTTGCCAGGACTACAATTGGCATAAAACCACACAACATTTTTAACCTGAATATGGCCACCTGTGTTATATTATTTGTTAGCCCACACTTGTAAGTTTTATGCATTTTTATACAAATAATGGGATAGCTATCATACACTTGCTGATAAGATACACTGAGGGCACAAATCACACACATACAACCTGGGTATAACCATGAAGATACAGTCAAACAGGTAAAAATCCAGAAATGAAAGAAAATACCTACATTTTTTTAACATATGTCATTAGAAGGGAAGGATATAGCTACAAAACTATAAATGTCTATAAACTATAGACATTCCAACCTCATCTAAGATCCCACTGTTCAGGATACTTATGAAATCATACTAAAAGATAAAGAGAGAGGAGGAGTTTCCTTTAACTAGTCTCCAAACTTTTATAAACAGTTTTGCTAAATTTGGTTTATTTCAAGCAGTTTAATGGCAAAAAATTCTCTTTCAATTAATTTGAATCCTATAGTCTAATTCCAAGCCTTGCCCATTAGCAAAGCCTAAATAACTGATTTTCAGGCATCTATGATATGCAAACAAATATCCAATGATAAAAATAAGTCTGCCAAGGCAGTGGATTCCAATCAAAGTATTCACTATACTTTTATTCTCTCCTCTTCCTAGGATGATATGGACATGAAAAATGAGGAAAAGCACTTATAAGAACTTAAAGACATCACATTATTTATCTATTTTTCTTCTGTGTACAGCTATTCCATACAATAAAGAAACATCATTATCATAATTAGGTAAGTGAGTACCTGAAAGAGTGCCACCTGTCCTAGGATAGGCCACTTCCACATACACTTCAAATGTAGTCTCTGGGTTCTGCCTACAAAAGAAACAAATCATGGTTACTGACAAGGACTGAGGCAGAATTATGCAAAAGACATGGGATGTGGTGTAAAGTAGATCTCAATTAAAGTCAGTAGCTCCACAACTAACTAGCTGTACAAGTCTGGGAAGGCTATTTAAGGCCTGGGCCATGACCTTCATAGCATACAAGATAAAAACAGCAATCCCCAATACACAAAGTGATCTGGACACAATGTCTGGACATGGTAAGTTAACCATGACTATGACTTGACATGTGTCATGTTTCTGATCTTCACAATTATATCTCCAAAGCTGCAGGCAGGATTTTTGAGAAAATTTCAGCTCAAAGCACCAACAGTATAAAGTAGCACACTCTGCTCCACTGCTAGATAAAACACACATATAACAAAAATGACTCTCTGCTTACAGCTTTTGAATAGCAGACAAGAGAAACAATCACCTCACTAGAATATTGTGAACATGGGATGCTAATCTAAATGTAAAACAGTGTTTGCTGCACTGCCAATAACATATGTATGAATGTTCACTATTATATCCCTTTACCTTTTTAATGTCATAAGCATTCATAATAAATTCATGAAAGATCACAGTACTAACAGAATGTTTATAGTTGTTACTTCTGAGTTATAAAAATGTGGTTATATTATTTTCTCTACTATAATGAAAAGGTAAATACTTCAAGACTGGATAAAAATTATTTAGCAAGCTGGGCACAACAGTATACGCCTTTAATCCCAGCACTTGAAAGGCAGAGAGGCAGGCGGAGCTCTGTGAGTTTTGAGGCCAACCTAATCTACAGACAAAGTTCCAGGTCAACCAGGGTTACAAAGACCCTGCATCCAAAAAGAAAAAAAAAAACATTTAGCAAATAATACTATACTTTCAAATATCTAACTAAATTACATTTTAAACCTGACAAGGTTTAAATAAGTTACTTACTGGGTTGTTTAATAGTATCTAAGGGCCTAAATTTAAATCAAAGAAATACTCTGAATGTTCCCAGGAAAATCTACATCTCTAAATGTCATTTATGTCATATGATCCTTACTGTGGCACTGTAAGGGGTGTGTGGGAGTACTACTCTCACTAAGCAAGTGAAGGACCTGAGGAAAGATAGTCTGAAGAACTTGTCTGCTTCCCTTGGGTGACTGGAAACACAGACACCTCCAGAATTCCTGCCATCCTTTCTCCAATTCCACATTTTACTGCCTAGATGATGACCTTTGATCCTCACACTTACACATCATCAGTCCGCTTTATTTTGCAATTGTAAATGACAATAACTTTTTTCTTAGTAACACATAAAATAACATTCATCTTATAAATGCCAGCATCGTAAGAGTCAGGAAAATAAGGTAATGCTTGCTCTAATTCCTTTGCAGCAGAGAGATGTTTTATAATTTGTGAAAGATCAATTTTTTGCCGTAAAGAAACTCAGGCTTTAGCTTTAAATACGTGCCTTAAGTACAGAAAGAGCTGACTGTTCTAAAATTCAAGGTATTTAAATATACTTAGTTAAATATAGTTACTAAAAGATAAGAAACTAAATCAGACAGAGCATCTTACTTTTTTAAAAAGTAAACAGGTTTTAAGGGCTCAAAATTAAAAAAATAAAAATGCTTGCATTCTTTTTCCCACCAAGAGGGCAGAAGGGCAGAACATTACCTTCAAAGTAGGCTCCAAATGTATAGGAAATATTATGTGGAAATATCCCTTCCAGTTGAAGACTTCAATGTAGATCATTTGACAAAAGGAGCATTTCTATTTCACAAATAATAGATAGTATAATGTGAAAAGCATTAGGAAAATTTCCTCCAAAAACTTAAAAACATCCTTCTTCTGCAAATGACTAACAACATCTCAGAATGTTGTTTCTATGGATTAAAACAAGTTTCAAAATGTGTTCTACACAAAGCTGGGAGTTGTGTCACACACCTTTAATCAGGTGGATACCTGTGAGGTCGAGTTCAGCTTGGTCCATATAGTAAGTTCCAGGGCAGCCTACACAGAGAATTACAGTTCCGGGGCTATGTAGAGAAACCCTGTCTCAAAAAATAAAGTAAAATGTGTTCTACACAACCCTAGGTCCCTGTGGAGGCTCTTCGGAGCGGCCACACATATTTTTTACTAAATTTCTACTTCTTCAGCATTTTTGACATGTTCTTAAAATTTAAATGATGAAATGAGCATGTATTATATTCAAGCTCTAGAACAGTCACACAGTCGTGCCTTAACCTGAGTCACAGGGCACTTGTGAAGGCCTATTCTAAGGAAAAAGATGTCCTAACAGGTTATTCTTGTTGCTTCTGGTCCTTTCTTCCTGCAACCTACTTCAAGCAGGCATCATGAAACTACCACATCATCACAGCACTTGCCATGTCACTACAGACCTCCAAATGCACAATTCTCAGTGCTTGACTTGTCCTCATAGCAGCTTTTGAACAGCTGCTTGATTTGCCCTGTCCCCTTCAAATACATTCTTTCTTTCCCTTCTAGAAGTTTGCTCTACTGGTTCTCTGCCTTTCTTACTGGTGCTTCTTCGCCAAACTCTCCTGCTCCTGAACTGGTCAAGACTCTGCTGTCTATACTCATCACCCAAATGATCTCATTCAGTCTTGAGGCTTTAATTACTGAGCAAATGCTGGCAAGCCCCTACATCCTACCTTCAACCTGACTTCTTCCTGATGCCAGATTTTTAAGCCCACTCAACATTTATGCTTAGACATCTCAAGCACATTTTAAATTAACATATGTTTTTATTTCCCAAACTTGCATGTCCTGAACTCTAACAGTTTTCAAACCAACAAAACTTACTGTTCCTGATCTCTTTATTTGTCACTACCAACCAGTCAGCAAGCTCTGTTGATTCTACTATCAGAATGTATCCAGAGGGGTTGGAAATTTAAATTTAACTTAAGTATTTTGCTCCCAGCACACACAAAATTAAATAAAATTAAATAAAAATCAAGAGTCGTGCACTTCTTAGTACCTTCAGTTAACGTATAACTCTTCTGACAGTCTCCCTTCTTCACTCTCTCCTCCAGGTAATGAGACCTCAATTTTGCATGCATGAATCCATTCATTGTAAAGTTCAGACTATGAAAGCTCTCCATTAAAAACTTCTCCAAAGCATCCAGCATACTCAAAGTCAAACTTCAAGTTCTACTGCTAGACAGGAGAAGAACAATACAGATGTATCTAATGCCAATGAACTGAGCACTTTAAAATGAAAATTTTTGTTATATGTATCATGCCATAATTTTAAAAATTGGAGTTTAAAAGGGGGGGACAGAAGCCTACATGACCCGGTCTCTACCTACCTGTCCAATTTCACTTCAGATCTCTCTCCAGGCTCAACAGACCTAGGTACACTCACCTTCTTTCTGCCACTCAGACACATGAGCCCACTTACCTCCGTGTTAGAACACTTTACATAGAACTTCACATAGTAGTTCTTCTTGTCACCCAAAACTCTGCTTGTACCTGGCCTCAGAAAGACCAACTCCATCACACTCTCCAGCACCTAATTTAATTCTCCACATTATACAGTCCCAACACTGGATATGGTTAGCATTCAGCTTCCACACATAAACTGTTGAAGAATAGGAATTTTTTGTCTCTCATGTCAGGTAGATAATAATAGTAAAGGGCAAAGGAAATGGAGCCTAGTCTTCTAGGAGTCTGAAAGAGTATAGTAAGTGAGAGGTATGATCATCCTGTTCCACGTGTTTCAACCCCTAATATGGATTACAATTAATTAAGAACTAATTAAAAGATTTCTATCTCTGCCAGAGTCTCTGAGGTAGAACTGCAGATTTGTCTTCCTAACAAATAACCAGCTCACAGTGGTTCTACTTGACTTGAAACCATATTTTGGAACCACTGATCTAGTTAAATGGAATTGTCCCAATAATTTAGTCTATACAACAAAATGTACATAAAATTAACAGTGTATATCACCTTTCAGAAGTATTTTTATAATGAAAGACATGTTTCAAAGAAAAAGGTCATTTGTAGAAACAAGTATTCCTACCTCTTGTTGTCTCTCACTATCTGACTCACTCTAATAAGTAATAAGCCCCGAAGATTCTTATTCAGTTCAAACAGCAGAGTTCAACTGCATGGAGCCAAAGATATTCTCTCTCTCTCTCTCTCTCTCTCTCTCTCTCTCTCTCTCTCTCTCTCTCTCTCTCTCTCTCTCTCTCTCTCTCTCTCTCTCTCTCTCTCCCACCCTTCCTGTCCCTTCCTCCTTCCTCTCTCTCCTGCTCTCAGAAACAAAAAAAGAGGACGACGACAAAGCAGCAGCAGCAGCAGAAGAAGAAGAAGCAGAAGCAGCAGCAGCAGAAGCAGAAGCAGCAGCAGCAGAAGCAGAAGCAGCAGCAGCAGCAGAAGCAGAAGAAGCAGAAGAAGCAGAAGCAGCAGAAGCAGAAGAAGCAGAAGAAGCAGAAGAAGAAGCAGAAGCAGCAGCAGCATCAGAAGCAGCAGCAGCAGCAGCAGCAGCAGCAGCAGCAGCAGCAGCAGCAGCAGCAGAAGAAGAAGAAGAAGAAGAAGAAGAAGAAGAAGAAGAAGAAGAAGAAGAAGAAGAAGAAGAAGAAGAAGCAGAAGCAGCAGAAGAAGCAGAAGCAGCAGAAGCAGCAGCAGCAGCAGAAGAAGAAGCAGAAGCAGCAGCAGCAGCAGCAGCAGCAGCAGCAGCAGAAGCAGAAGCAGAAGCAGAAGCAGAAGAAGAAGAAGAAGAAGAAGAAGAAGAAGAAGAAGAAGGAAGAAGAAGAAAGAAAGAAAAAGAAGAAAGAAGAAGAAGAAAAGCAGAAGCTGACTAAAATGCTAAGAACAAAGTGGTCTATAATTATAGCCCTAGTCATGCTTACCCATGATGGTTTACATGTTGCCTTATGGAAGAAGTGGTGACTAATGTTGTGACAAGTTATATAATATAACAAATATACATAAGTTATTTTAAGGGCCAGTAAAGCCAGTGCAGATGGAGGCATTTTTTATTTCTCTGCAAATCAGAAAATAAATTAGAAAGAGCCTCCTCTAAATGCAAATTGCCAAGCATTTCTTTCTTAATATTCTCATTAAGCCTGTAAACAATGAAGGCCGTAGCAACTTGCACAGGATCTCTGAGAGCACCTTGAGACCGCTAATTCCTCCAACACTCTTCAAGACACTTAGTATTTTTAACTACTTGGCTAAAGAAGCTGAAAATCCTATTTCTGTCCTATTAACACTCACTGCTAATTTAGAACACATAATAATGCTAAGAATACCATGTTCAGAGCCAATTTTCCAATATGGACCCAAGTTTTCCCAGCGCCCTTTGTGATACATCTTAGCATATTACCATGGAAATGTCCTGGTTCTGCCACGATGCCCCATTATTAATTGCCTTTTACTCATATACATACTCATCTGGAACTCTGCCTACCTGCCAAGCATATTCATTGCAACTCACTAGCATCTTCCATGGTATTGCACCATAAGATCCAGCCATTTAAAAAAAAAAAAAAAAAACAGCGTAAGTCTCTAATCAAACCATGTGCCATTTCTAGTAACAGTATCATTACTATACAACCACCATCATTTACTAATTATTTCTTGGACTCTGAGATCATAAACAGTGTTCTTGCAGAAAACCTCATGTAATTTTCAACCTAACCCTGAATTAGAAATGAGGACCACTGTGGCCCACAAATTACACTTGGCAAGGAAGCAGCAAAAGAGGGGGAAACTAGCACCAAGCACTTTCCTGTCCTAGGTTACTCAGCCGCTTTTCTATTCTGAAAGGACTTATCTTCGCAGCCTTTCAAGAAGTTTCATATATCAAAACTCAGCTCAAGCCTCCCATGCTGGCAGTTTTTGACACAGCTAGAGTCACTGGAGAGGAGAAAGCCTCAACTGAGAAAATGCCTCCATAAGATCAGGCTATAGACAAGCCTGTAGGGCATTTCTTAATTGGTGATTGATAGGGGAGGGCCCAGTCCACTGTGAGTGGGGACACCTCTGGACGGGTGGACCTGAGTTCTATAAGAAAGCAGGCTGAGCAAGTCTTCGGGAACAAGCCAGTAGGCAGCCTCCATAGCTTCTGCATTGGCTCCTGGCCCCAGGTACCTGCCCTGTTTGAGCTCCTGTCCTGACTTTCTTCAATGATGAAACCTAATATGGAAACCTAAGCCAAACAAACTCTTTCCTTTCCAAGTTGTTTTGGTCAGGGTTTTCATCACAGCAACAGAAAATTTTCTGTGAGGTTTAAGTACCCCTCCTCTGTGCTGTGCTTCCCACTCTCCAAGCTCTTTGAAGTCAACCTGGGTACAACTATGGTTATCTTTTAAGAATCCTGATGCCCATGCTATATACCTTAGACCTGTGGTTCTCAATCTTCCTAATATTGTGACCCTTTAATACAGTTTCTCATGGTGGTGAATCCCACGCCCCCCAAGCCATGAAATTATTTTCATTGCTACTTCATAACTGTAATTTTGTTACTGTTATGAAACATAATGAAATATCTGATATGCAAGATATCTGAGACTCCTGTGAAAGGCGGGCTACCCCCAAAAGGATTGTGACCCACAGGTTCAGACCCCTGCCTTAAGCCAAATAAAATCTCCAAGGAGCTGAATTCTTTTTAACTCCTCAGTTTATTCCAAAGTGCATCCAAGGCTGATTACTACTGTGTTTCAATCAAGCATCTGTCTTCCCCAACAGACTGGCAGCTCCTTGAGGGCAACAACTGTGTTTTTTTCATAACTGTGTTCTGACACCTGGCTCAATAAATATTTCCTGAATGAGTTTTCTTCCAACCTGACAAGCAGTTTGCATCCTCTCTTTCTCTGGCAAGAGGTAATTTACAGAAAACTCACTACTTTCACCAATTACTCTTTAAAGATGTTTTCCTTTGGAGTCAAGGGTATCAATAAGTCACACCTCCTGTCAACAGCCCCAGCTCTTAATCAAGGGAAAGTGACAGAACAAACTGCTAAAATGTGTCTGAAAGAAAGGAATTCTTCTCAGTTCTTGCTTCTGGAAGAATAGGGCTAAGAATGAGTCAACAGAACATTTCTATTCACTACCTCTCCAGTGAACACAGTTCTCAGTGATTCACAGGAAGAGCTTTGATCAGTGCTCAGGGCCATGTTTTCAGAAGGATTAAGTACACTCAGCTTGAAGTCACAGACAGACAAAAGTTTTGACAATATCTAGGCTACAGGATAGCTTACTGGTTAGTTCCCTACCCCCACCCCAACAAGAGCATCATGCTATTGATCACTCTGCTGGATCATCAGCTTCCAATTAAGATCTGCTTTTCTTCCATTAGAACATATTAGGAGATTAAAAAAAAGTGACACTAAATCCTAACAAAACGAGTCTGGGCTGCATAAGGTAACATGCCACAATGCTAGGTTCTTGTCCTTTTAAATGCACAACCCTGAAATACACAGTGTTTACACCTTTCATGTCACCTTAACAACTCCAAGTCAGCTTTGACACAGTTCTTCGTACAAACGGAGACGTGAAGGACTAAGGTATGAAGCTCATACCAACTGGCACTGTCTGAACATGGATAACATGGTCAACAGAAATGGTATACACCTCAGAACTTGCTAGCAAACATCACCTAATAAACATAGATCCTGTTAAGCTAAACAAACAAGCAAAAGGTAGTATTAATATTCCCAACAAGTCTCCATTTGTTTCAGTGAACTCTGAAATTAAAGTCATTTTTCCAGGCTGAAAATGCTGTATCAAAGAGTGCTTTCTACGCCATAATAAGTTAACACCTTCCTAGGAGAATGCAGTCATTGCTGAGACTTGTTAAAAGTGATTAACTTAGTTGTGCAATTTTACAAACAAGCCATTTCAAGACTTTACACTTCACTTTTCATTTCTAGTAATATTAATAGGATCACATTACTAAAGAGATGCAGATATTGCCATGGAAGAAGTTACAAAGCTTTGTCTTCCAAATATCACTAGAGACAGAGTCTTATACCACTCTCTGCTATAAGGGTGACTAGAGGTTCAGCTGCATTCCAAACAGAAACAGAAGATGGGCATCCCTCAGCAATGTGCAGAGCTCCACTGTGTACACAAATTCTCTCACAGGTCAAGCTTCCATGGAAAAATCTAAGCATGTCAACAGTAGTAACAGCATAAGCGAGGACAGTATTTCAATACCAATTTACCCTTTAAAATATTTAAAATACATTTACCCTTTAAAAATATAAAAACCAGGGCCAGTGAGACAGCTCAGCAGATAAAAGTACTTACTACACAAGCCTGGTGGCATGAGTTCAATCCACAGAACACAGGTAAAAGCAGAGGAGAGAACAGATTCCATAAAGTTGTCCTCTTACTATATTTGTGCCATGGCATGTATACACACACACACACACACACGTACGTACGTACACACGTACACATGCATACATACTATTAAATTTTAAAAAAAATTTCCCCTTCCCTAACATTTACTCTTTTTAACAATTCAATCCTAGCTATAAGGCAGGCAAAATAAAATGGACACTCATGCTGGTGACCCAGTGTGCAGAGTATCTGAGCAGGCAAGGAAAAGGTGACTGCACAAAGGAAGTCAGCACATGAGCAGGCAGCACAGCCATGCTGAGGGGTGGTTTGGCATGACAGGTATAATCCAAGAGGATAAGGAAGATATCTACTGAGGAACAGCTTGACTTGAGGAGCTGAAGCAGTTAGACCTGGGAAGTTAGAGCATGGACAGAATGAGGAGTCACCAAATAAGAGCAGCCCAACATACAGTGTCAAAGTCAAAGACAATGGGGAACATTCCAAGCATAAAGGCATCTCTGATTGAATATGAAAGTTCAAACAGGTATGAGCTCACAGGTTAGAGGACTTGCTCGTTATACTTGGTAGTCAGGGTCAAACTAGGCCAATGGTAGGAAAAGAAAATAGAGAAAAACAAAGAATGAAGGCTGAAATCCCAAGAAAACAGGGTGAAATGGGAGAGCATCCACGTAAACTGCAAAGGAAGAGTTCTGATCTGTGCCTGTGGCAAGATTGATAGCATGTGGATGCCTAACTTCTCATTGCTGAAGTTAACAGCAAATCAACATGACTCACATGGAACTGGGTTTACATTTAGAAATATGAACGTTAGCTCAAGGTTTTCAGTGTGTGTGTGTGTGTGTGCATGTACACACACGTGCATGCATGCTATTTGAAAAATAAACTGTTAATGACTTTTAACATGCATGTATTTCTTGGCTCCACCTACTGAGACAGCCTGGAAGGATCAATACCACAATAGAATGAGCACACTGTGTACCAAAACACTGGCTTCTAAATACAATCTAAAAAATAAAATCTAAAAAGGAAGGAAGGAAGGGGAAGGAAGGAAGGAAGGGGAAGGAAGGAAGGAAGGAAGGAAGGAAGGAAGGAAGGAAGGAAGGAAGGAAGGAAGGAAGGAAGGAGAAGGAAGGAAGGAAGGAAGGAAGGAAGGAAGGAAGGAAGGAAGGAAGGAAGACTGAGTGCTTTGTACTCTAAATTGGCATAAAAGCTATTACTTATTTATAAAAAAATAAATCTCTAGGGCCAGTAAGGTGGCTCAGTGGGAAGAAGCATTTAAATGTAGGCCTAACAACCTGAACCTACATTAAAAAGTTCAGTTCCACAGAACCTACATTTTAAAAAGCCAAATGCAGTTGCGCGCATCTATAATCCAACTCCCATTTTGACATGGGAGGCAAAGACAGAAGAATCGCCTGACAGAAGAATCAATTGCCTGGAAGCTCAAGTGCCAGCCAGCCTATAGTATACAGAACAAGAGAAAACCTACTTTGAAAAAAATGTCAGAAAAGTCACTCCAGGAATTGTCCTCTGACTTCAAGTGTTCCATAATGGTATATTATTTGTGTTTTAATAAATAAAGCTTGCCTTAAGATCAGAGGGCAAAGCAGCCATACTAGTTAGCCATACAGGCCAGGCATTGGTAGCACACACCTTTAATCCCAGGACTCAGGAGACAGAGGCAGATGGATCTTTGTGAGTTCAAGGCTACATAAAATCAATCCAGAAAACAGATCCAGGTGGTGGAGGCTCACACCTTTAATCCTAGTACCCCAGCACTAGGGAGATGGAGACAAGAGCAATATGGCTGGGCAGAGAGAGGAACATAAAGGTGAAAAGACAGGAACTCACTAGAATGTGAATCAGGATTAGTGGAAACAGGATCTTGCCCATTCGGTCTGAAGATTTGGTAGAGGTAAAAGGTCTCTACTGAATGGCTGCATTGCTTTTCTGATCTTCAGGTTGAACCTCAATATCTATCTCTGGGTTTTTATTATCAGTGCCACAGTCTTCCTTTCCCTTTCCCTCTTCAACCTCTCTCTCTAATAAAAAAAAAAAAAAATAAATGAAAATCTCTTCACCTGACCAATGATAGGTCTTGTAACTAAATCTACTCATTATTGTATATTTCAAAGGCTTAAACTCATTCTTTCAAATACTACTACTAAACACAATTCCGAGAATGAAAAATAATCCAAACATAAACATTATTGTGGGAAATGAGCAAACTGACTTTTAAGAACAAGGAATGGGGCTAGAGAGATAGTTCAGAGCTTAAGAGCAGTGACTGTTCTTCCAGAGGACCCATGTTTAATTCCCAGCACACACATGGCAGTTTACAACTGTCTGTAACTTCAGTTCTAGGGGAACTTACACCCTCAAACAGACATATGTACAGGAAAACCACCAATGCACATAAATAAAAATAAATTATTTTAAAAGACAGAGATTAGAGTCCAAGCAGTGTGATTCCCAGGCTCCATCCTCTTATATCTTTTAAATTAACCTGATGTCTACAACATACAATTTTATCTACAATTATACTTATTCTTCTATGCATACACCAGAAAGCATGCACTACAAATGTGTAGTTCTGAGTTTGGGCAGCTGCACACACCTATGCAATCCCTACTTTCATTGATTTTTATTTCCAAAAAAAAAAAAGTCATTTCCTGAAGGCAACTGTAAAAGGCCTTCAGAACTGCACAAAGTTTTGAGCAGCCAGACCTCCCAGAGAACTGAGCACCCAGGTCAGGAAGATTCCGGAGCTAGATAGATGGTCCAAATGTTAAAGATGCTTACTTTCTTGGAGAAAACCTCAATTCATTTCCCAGCACCCTCATCAGGCAGCTCACAACCACCTTTAACTCCAGCTCCAGGGGCATCTGACACTTATGTCCTCCTTAGGTTACCTGCACTCATGTGTACATAACTAATGCACATAAACAATAAACAACAATGAGAAGTATAAACATTTTTTTCCTACAACTCATAAACATCTTCAGTATTGTAGCAGGATACAAGATTAACTCAAAAAATCCTTTACACAGATAAATGAACTGAGAAAGAAATCAGAGAAATAGCATAAAATAACTTAGAGTAACACTAACCAAACAAGTGGAAGATTTGTATGCCAAGAACTTTGAAGAAAGAAATTGAAGAAGACACCAGAAAATGGAAAGATCTTCCATGCTCTTGAATTAACATACTAAAAATGGCAATTTTACCAAAAGCAATCTACAGATTCAATGATATGCCCAGAAAAATCCCAGCTTCACAGACCTTGAAAGAACAATACTCAACTTCATATGGAAAAGCAAAAATCCCAGAATAGCCAAAACAATTCTGTACAATAAAAGAAATTCTGAAGACATCACCACCTCTGACTTCAAACTCTAATACAGCGCTACAGTACTGAAAACAGCCTGGTATTGGCATAATAACAGACAGGAGGACGAATGGAATCAAACTGAAGAACCGGATATTAATACACACGAACACCTGATTTTTGACAAACGAGCAAAAAATATAAAATGGAAAAAAGAAAGCATATTCAACAAATGGTGCTGGCATAATGGGATATCAACATGTAGAAGAATGAAAATAGATCCATATCTATCGCCATGCCCAAAACTCAAGTCCAAAGGAATCAAAGACCTTAACATAAAACCAACACTGAACCTCATAGAAGAGAAAGTGGGAAGTACACTTGAACACATTGGCACAAGAGATCACTTCCTAAATATAACACCAGTAGCACAAAAACTAAGAGGAACAATTAATAAATGGGACCTCCTGAAACTGAGAAGCTTCTATAAAGCAAAGGACATGGTCAAGAAGACAAAAAGAAAACCTACAGAATGGGAAAAGATCTTCACTAACCCCACATCAGACAGAAGTCTGATCTCCAAAATATACAAAGAACTCAAGAAATTGGTCATCAAAAGAACAAATAATCCAATAAAAAAATGGAGTACAGACCTAAACAGAGAACTCTCAACCGATGAATCTCAAATGGCTAAAAGACACTTAAGGAAATGCTTAACATCCTTAGCCATCAAAGAAGTGCATATCAAAACAACTCTGAGATTCCATCTTATACCTGTCAGAATGGCCAAGATCAAAAAAAAAAAAAAAAAAAAAAAACTGATGACAACTTTTGCTAGAGAGGATGTGGGATAAAGGGAACACTCCTCCATTGCTGGCGGGAGTGCAAACGGTACAGCCGCTTTGGCAATTTCTCAGAAAATTAGGAAACAAGCTACCTCAAGACCCAGCAATACCACTTTTGGGTATATACCTAAAGGATGCTCAACCATACTACAAGGACATGTGCTCAACTATGGTCATAGCAGCATTATTTGTCACAGCCAGAACCTGGAAAAAACCTAAATGCCCCTCAATAGAAGAATGGATAAAGAAAACGTGGCACATTTACACAATAGAGTACTACACAATGAGAAAAAAAATAATGACATCTTGAAATTTGTGGGCAAAATGGGTGGGTCTAGTATCTAGAAAACATCATATTGAGTGAGGTAACCCAGACAAATATAATAGGTACTCACTCATAAGTGGCTTTCAGACATAAAGCAAAAAAAAAAAAAAAAGCAGCCTACAATTCACAACCCCAGAGACCCTAGACAACAAAGAGGACCCTAGGAGAGACATACATGAATCTAATCTACATGGGAAGTAGAAAAAGACAAGCTCTCCTGAGTAAATTGGGAGCATTGGGATCTTGGGAGAGGATAAAAAGGGGGAAGGAAAGGAGGGGAGTGGAGAAAAATATATAGTTCAATAAAAACAATGAAAAGAATGAATTAATAATAATAATAATAAATGAGTCTAAAAATAAATATTTTTTCCCAGTTTATTTATTTTTTATTAAAAATTGCCATCTCCTCCCCTCCTCCTCCCCCTTCCCTCCCCTCCCCTTCACCCACACCCCCACTCCCTCCCTCTTGAGGCCAAACAGCCATCAGGGTTCTCTACACTATGTTGAGTCCAAGGTCCTCCCAACTCCCCCCAGGTCCAGGAAGGTGAGCAACCGAACTGACAAGGCTCACACAGAGCCCGTCCATGTCGTAGAGACCAAGCCCATCGCCATTGTCCTTGGCTCCTCGGTCAGCCTCCACCATCAGCCACCCTCAGAGAGTCCGATTTGGTCACATGTTCCATCAGTCCCATTCCAAGTGGACTTGGTGGTCTCCCATTAGTTCTGTCCTGCCGTCTCAGTGGGTGAACGCGTCCCTCCTGGTTCTGACTTTCTTTCTCATGATCTCTCTCCATCTGCTCCTCATAAGAACTTTGGGAGCTCAGTCCGGTGCTCCAATGTGGGGCTCTGTCTCTATCTCCATCCATCGCCAGGTGAAGGTTAAGGCTCACAGTGAGCCCGTCCATGCTGTAGAGTTCACATTCATTGCCGTTGTCCTTGGTTTCTCAGTCCTCCTCCACCGTCAGCCACATTCAGAGAGCCCGGTTTGGTCCCAAAAATAAATATTTTTAAAAGAAAAATACCTAGTACCCAACAAGACAAAATATACAGTATCTGATATTCAATGAAAACTTTTAGACCATAGGAAAATACAACCCATAACAAAGGCACCATTTAGAATTATCAGACATAACTTTCAAATAGCTATTGATAACTGCATTTTACCTATTCAAACCCTTAAAATATAGAAGACTCAAAAATAGTCTAAACTGCATTTCTAGATAAAAAAACAAAACATTAAACTAAGGCTAATGGTTTCATCGTATAATTCTAGCTACTAAAGAGACATTACAAGCTCAAGGCGTACCTAGGTAAGAATTCAAGACTACTTTGAACAATTTGATGAGACCCTGTCTCAAAATAAAACAAAGTAATGAGACAGGCTGGAGAATCAGTTCAGTGGGAGAGCACTTGATTCACACAATTAAAGTCTCCAATGTCCAAAAAAAAAAAAAAAGGTGGAGGGAGCTATATAAGATGAAAAACATACTAAATAAAATTGACAACAGATTACACTCTACAGAAGAAAAAACCAGTGAACTTAAAATATAATAAGCAGTTGGGCATGGGAGTGCATGCTTGCAGTCCAGAGCTCAAGAGGCTGAGAGAGGCTGAACTATATAGAGTGAGTTGAGGCCAGCTTAGACCACCAAAGAAAAACCCTGTCTCTGCAAAACAAAAGATGAAACAACAGAACTTATCTAAATAAAATACGTATGGAAGAGGAAGCTTACAGGTATGTAAAACTGAGTCTCACGGACTATGGACCAACTGCATGCCCATGATTCTCCAAAAAGGAAGATAGAGTGAAAAAACTGTATCTGAAGGAAATAATGATTTAAAAAAATTCTAAATTTGATAAAAATTGTAACCGCACAGTCCAAAAACTCAACCTTGAGCATGAAAACTCTGAAGAAAACAAGACATATCAAACACAAATTACTCAACATTAAAAATAAGAGGTGACACGCTCGTGTGTGAAAACCAGACATCAGGCAGGCATCAGGTATAAGTGACATATGCCTGTAATCCCAGCACTAGGGATACTGAAGCAGGAGGGTCATTATGAGTTTGAAGCCAGTTTGGACTAGTGAGAACCTCTAAAACTATATGATGATAAAAACCTTCCTTTTCTTTTAGACAGAAAAGATGATGTAGGATGTCCTTCTGTATATGTGTTGCTCTTATTAATTAATGAATAAAGCTGTTTGGGCCAATGGCTTAGCAGAGTAAAGCCAGGCATGAAATTTGAACAGAGATATTTATAGAGAGAGTAGACAGAGTCAAAGAGACCATGTAGTTGCCGAAGGAGAGAGATGCCCCCTGGAACTTTACCAGGAAACCACAAGCCTCGTGGTAAAATATAAAACAATAGGAATGGGTTAATTCAAGATGTAAGAGTTAATTAATAAGAATCCTAAGCTATTGGCCAAGCAGTATTGTAATTAATACAGTTTCTGTGTGACTTTTTGGGTCATGGCAGCAGAAAACAAACGGACAGTCTCCACCTACAATTTTGTTTATCTACTTAGTATTTTTCTCCTGGAACTTGAGGTAAACTCTCCAGCAATATTTAATTTTAACAACAGGTGATGTAACATCAAAGTTCTGTGTGAACAGTTTGAGAATGGCTATAATGCATCATTGCTTAAAAAAAAATGCAGGAATCCCCTTCCCTGTTTAAAAATAGAAGGCAACTGGACATCTGACAAACTTAAGTTATTCTCCCCTCCTCCAGAGTTCATCTGAAGCTCCAAGACAGGGTGGCCCAGGCCTGGCTCTAAAACTTAGATCTGTGAGCTGCTTTCATGGAATCACCTGAGATACTTTAAGACTGAGAATTCCTGGATTCCAAGGACTCTAATGCAGAGGCTCTGAAATGGGGCCCAGAAAAACTGCTAAGACCCCTACAAAATAATTCTTCTATATAACCGGCCAAGTTTAACACTCATTTCTGACAGGGGACCAATAGAAGGCCACAGGCAATTAGAGAGAGCCTATGATAAGGAAGGGAGAATGAGAAAGCCATATGGATTCTGTTTCCTGAGAGACCTAAAGAGCCTAAGGACTTTGGGGATGGCTAGTGATTGTACAACCTTAACTCCTAAGTATTGAAGTCTCAATGCTCCATGACCCATCCAAGATAGCTACTCAAGTGTCTGTTGCCTCTAAAGAATACTAACAAAAGGTAAGAGGGAGTCTTAATTTTCAATAAAATCTTCAGCAATGGTGGGTCTGCTTATTCATCTAAGTAAATCACAAAGTGCTCATTTTGAACTCGGAATATTTTTACTTTTCAAGTCATTTCCTTCTCTAGCTTTACTCCTAGACAACATTTAGCCATAGCTATTCAAACCTATCAGTTACAAGAAAAGCAATCTTAGTCCAAGTCTAGACATCTTCAAGCTCAATCAGAAAACAAAAGACAAACTTGCCAAGAAAATAAAAATTAGAGTTTGCACTGTAAATCAGCAGAGGCACCACTGAAAGGTACAGACTGGCATGACAGACAATGTTTGCCTTGGTTCTGAGCAGGCTGACAAGCCTAAATGTGAACAGGTGCTGTCTAGAACATGAGTTTAAAAACTCCCCTATACAGAATACAATGCCCTCAACTCTAAACAGCATTCTATCATTTTAAGTTGTTTATCTACTTATAAAATACTAAATAACATTTGAGGCATTAATATGAAGATTCATGATTTAGGTCAACTTAACTGTAACTTCCAAGCCCCTAACTGGTAAAAGTTCCAAACAAAACTACTTTTATTATTTTCCAAGTCTAAATTTTTTTTCTTGTTATTGTTGTGGTGGTGGTGTGGGGGTTTTCATTGGTCGCTTTTGTTTTTGTTTTCAGACAGGTTCTTATGTAGCCCAGGCTTGCCTCAAACTCACTATAGCCAAGGAAGACCTTGAACTTTATCTTTCTTCCACTACCTCCCAAGAGCTAGAGTTACAGGCACGTACCATCACACCCAGCTTTTATGATGCTGATTGAAGCCAAGACTTCACATATTGCAGTAGTCTGAACAAGAATGGCCCCATAGGCTCATATATTTAAATGCTTAAACACCAAGAAGTAGACAGAACTGTTTGATAGAATTAGGATTAGGAGGTGTGACCTTGTTAGAGTAGGTTTGACCTTGTTGGAAGGAGTGTGTCACCAGGGTTTCAAAAAGTCCATGCCAAGACACGAAGAAAATAAGGCCCTATAAATTAACATGAACAAAGTTCATACGAACTCACAGAAACAAAAGCAGCACGCACAGGCCTGCACACTCTGCACCAGGTCATTTGTATGTATGTTATGATTTCCACTTTAGTGCTTTTATGGGACTCCTGAGTGTGCAAAAAAGTGGGTCTCTGATTCTTGTGTCAGAAAGGTATTCAGAAGGGAGGAGAGGTAGAAGGAACTGGGAGGAGGAGGAACTGGGAGGAGTAGAGGGAGGGGAAACCATAATCAGGATATAGTATGTGAGAAAAAAATCTATTTTATAAAAAGGGGAGGGATTGAGCCCACGCCAAGCCCACTTTTCTCTCTCTGCTTGCAGAACAGAATGTAGCTCTCAACTACTTCTTCAGCACCACGCCTACCTTTCCCTATGTTCTCTGCCATAATGAACTACACCTCTGAAAACTATAAGCAAGCCCCCAATTAAAAGTTTTCTTTTATAAGAGTTGCCTTGGTCATGGTGTCACTTCATAGCAACAGAACAGTGACTAAGACACACATGCTAAGCAAGCACACTACCAACTATGATTTCCTCAGACTAAATATATCATAGCTTCAAATCCAAGAGGTTCAAAGAACATAACAAACAGAAAACAAAGCAAACATACAAGACAGGTGTGTTATCAATTATACTGGTGAAAAACTAAAGTATGAGTCAATTAGGTTAGCTGCCTGAAGTCTGGCTTTTAGGACTGAGGCCACTGAGCTCCAAAGTCCAGGCTCCTAGCTGACATGCTACAGACTAGGATGTTATTACAGTTTAAAAACCAAAACAGAAGCAAAAATTCCCAATGTATTCAGAAGTTTAAAAACAAGATAATAACCAAAGCATAAAATTGCAAGACTATTTACAATTCATCCTCAGATAAGACCCCTCAATCTCATCTGCCCATCACCCCTGCCCTAGTCATTTTAAGTTTCCCATCAAGCTTAACCCACCCACATGCCTTGTACCTACATTAAGCTATTTGAGAAGAGCTAACTCAATATTACTATCTACTGTGCTATTTAACTTGAAAGCTTCACTGTATTTTGAAGATGTTTTAAATTTATGTGTATGAGTATTTGCCTGTCTGTATGAATATGCAACATGAGTGAATTGCCTGGTGCAACAAAGGTCAGATGAGAACATCAGATCCTCCAGAACTGGAGTTTGAACTGGAGTTTCAGATGGTTATGAGCCACCACGTAGGTGCTAGGAACCAAATCCAGGTCCCCTGCAAGAGCAGCAAGTGATCTTAACCACTGAACCATCTTTCCAGTCCAAATGTATTACATTTCAAGTTTGCCTACATGACAATATTATGAGGTAGAGAGTATCTGTAGCATTTTATGACAGTCATATAGGGATTTGTCCTAATGGATAAAGTGAGGACCTTTGTTCAGTTCCCCAGCAGCTACATAAAAACCAGGCAGAGTAGCATACATTTGTAACCCCTTCCCAGTGGTGGCAGTGGGTGGGCAGACAGATGTGCCCTGGGGAATTGCTAGCCAGCCAGCCTAGCTGAAACTGTATTCCAGGTTCTACGAGAAACCCTATCTCAAAAAATAAGGCAAAGAGCAATAAAAAAAAGATTTAAAAAACAGCATCAACCTCTGACCTTCACATGTACATATACTTGCAGGCATATGTACAAATAATTATACTGTCCTGTAGAAATTACAAGCCAAAAGTAGCCAGACAGTGGCAGCACACACCTTTAATCCCAGCACTGAGGAGACAGAGGTAGGCGGATCTCTGTGAGTTCAAGGCCAGCCTGGTCTACAAGAGCTAGTTCCAGGACAGGCTCCAAAACTACACAGAAATCCTCTCTCGGTGGGGGATTGGGGGGGGACAAAAACAAACAAACAAACAAACAAAACAGTTGCTCTCTCCACATCCTAACAAGGCTCATTTCAAAGCTTTCTGATATGGCTTCTCAGGCCTTATGATATGCTACCCACTTACACATACATACCTGATATTACCCACTAGACTGGCAACCTTGTTTCATTTTTTCAACCTGTATTCCCAAGCCCCTAACAAAAGGACTGGCTTTTAACAAGCACTCAGTAAGTTTGTTAACTGAATGAAATTCCCTGAGGAGAGCGATGAGTAAGCAACCCATGATTCATATTAAAGCTACTTGTTCCTGGAGAAAGAAACAATATGCAGAGCTGTGATACAATCAACTGTGCACTCTATAAATATTTCTAGGTTCCAACTATCATTCAAGGCATCTAAATTTAATTCATTCAACATATACTTATGAGTAATCTAAATACATACAGATAATGACTCTCAAGGAGCTTACAGCCCAGTCAAGGAGACAAAACATAATAAAACATGAAGGTAAACAGGCAACCATAGCTGTCATAAGGAAATACACAATTAAGTGCCAGGTTATTGGTAAAGCCAAATGCTGAGGGTTTGCAAACTGAAGATATTCCAAGCAAAGCCCATGGTCCAGGGTATCTATGGACAGTCTGCACAGAAAGAACAATGTCCTTTCTTCTCTGCAGCAAAATGAGTAAAGTGAACAGCATACAATATCTTCTGCATGAAGATATTTAACTCAATTATAAAACCCCTACTCAATCCGACATCTTCCTCCTGCCCTTGTAGCATTAAAAAAAAGAATGTGCAATTTCTTTTCAAAATTTTTGGCAACAGAAGATAATTGTTTTTACTTGACTCTTATTTTCAAGTTTTTGCTGATACAAACTTTCAAAACACTCCATAGAGGAATCCTAAAGTGGTGGGACATGAAGGAAACATTTTAAGATTTGGCTCGGTGGAGTAGATAATCTGGGAAAGAGCTTGAGCAGAGCTGTGGACTCTCAGAACTGTGGAAGCCCAGAACTGTAGATACCCAGATCTGTGGGTGCCCATTAAGATGTGGATGCCCATTAAGATGTGGATGCCTATGAAGATGTGGATGTACAGAGTTGTAGATACCCAGAGCTATGGATATCCATGAAGATGTGGATAGCCAGAGCTGTGGATACCCATGAAGATGTAAGTGCTCAGAGTTGTGGATTCCAGAGCTGTAGATATCCAGAGCTGTGAATTCCCATGAAGATGTGGATGCTCAGAGCTATGGATATCCATGAAGATGTGGATAGCCAGAGCTGTGGATACCCATGAAGATGTGGATGTAAATATCTGGGTTTTCCCATGGTCTTAGGCGACCCCTGTGAAAAGCATCGTTCTACCCCAAAGGGGTCGCAACGCACAGGTTGAGGACCACTGACCTAAGAGATGAGAAGATTAACTGAGTAAAAAAGATCTGCCCTGCATGTGGGCAATACTACCCATTGGGCTAAGGACCCAGATGAGGTGGAAAGGAAAAAGAAGAAAGTCAGCTAAACACTGGCTTCCCCTCCTCTCCCTGTTTCTTGATCCTCCATGAGGTAAACAGCCTCTTATATGCTCATCTGCCATGACTTGTGTTGTGGGATATTTGTACACTATGTAAAGATATATTGCAGTGATTGGTTTAATAAAGAGCTGAATGATCAATAGGAGGTATAGGTGGGACTTCCAGGCAGAGAGAGGAAGTAGGGGAGATAATCGAGGCACAGGAGAGACATTAACAAGACATAGAGGGAATTGGATATACAGAATGAAAGAGAGGTAAAAAGCCATAAGTAAAATGTGGATTAATAAAAGCAGGTTAATTCAAGTTATAAGAGCTAGTGGGATAAGTATAAGCTAAGGCCAAGCTTTCATAATTAAGTCTCCGGGTCATTATTTGCAGACTGGCAGTCTAAAGATAGTCTAACAAGAAAGCTTGCTACAGACCTGAGCTGCTCTATCATGCATTCTTCACCATGCTGGACTGAGGCTCCCTGAAATGACAAACCAAAACCAATCTTTCCTCCTTAAGTCATTTCTGTCAGGAACTATGGCCACAGCGAGCCAAAGTAACCAATTCTGGTAGAAAGCCTAACTACAAATTCTCTCCTACCATTTAAACAAGGACTATAAAAGTGACCAACAAAGAAATCCATGTGCATGTTACTTCAAATACTGAAATAAAAACTACTAGTCTCAGCCGGGTGGTGGTGCTATATACCTTTAATCCAATACTCTAGAAGCAGAGGCAGGCGGATCTCTATGAGTTCAAGGTCAGCCTGGTCTACAGAGCTAGTTCCAGGACATCCAGGGCTACACAGAGAAACCCTGTCTCAAAAAAAACAAAACTAACCAAAAGCACTATGGACAAAATCAGGAAACCTTTCAAGTAAAAAGACCATAGGAGGTGGCGAGATGGCTCAGCAGGGAAGGGTGCTTGTCACCAAGCCTTACAACCTGAGTTTGATCCCTAAGCCCCACATGGTGGAAGGAAAGAAAGAATTCCTGAAGGTTGTCCTTTGACCTCCAAACACAGGCCAGGGCCCACACAAATATACACATACAACATATATGTTTAATATACACATACATACATATGTACAGACATATGCACTATACCTATATATGTATATATGTGTATGTAATAATAATACCATTAATAAAGAGGCTCAAAAATTTTTAAAAAATGACAGAATCAAACCTTTCTAAAACTTCAGGTACTGGAATTACTGGACATGGAAAACAGAATGTTTAAATTAGATTAATAATATAAAAAACTAAAATGAGCAAATAGTAATAAACTATGACATAATCAAACAAAACTAAAAAACCAAAACAAAATATTCCTCAAAATAAGAATTGTCCTGAAAAAAGTTTTATAAAAGCTAGGATTTAAAACAATGCTGGCTTAATGAGGTATTAGAGCTGCACCTCTATATGTTCATGTACAGGGACATATCTTGCTGGCAGCCAGACTTTGTAATGTAAGAGTAATCCACTTGCTATTGATTTTAGAGACACTGAATTGTTTACACTGTCAAACTTGGTTTTGCTTTCTACAAATTATGGTTGTACTCTATGTCTTCATTCTTGAAATATAGGGTACTTTACTTGGATAACCAGAACACACAGTTGTGATATCTTAAAGTTCTTTAGAAGAAAATCTTAAGAGTTTTACAGAAAGTTTAAATATACTAGCTATTTTTAAGAAAAAGTTTTAAAATGCTTAAATTTATAAGGCTACAGGACAATTTAAAATATATAAGACATTTTATTATAAAGCCCTTGTTAATATATGATCTTGATAAATAGGTAAATAAAAAGCTCAAACTTAGGATCACAGCTAAACATCAGAGACTGGGGTACCCCTACCTTATGATGCAGCAAGACAGTAGTAACCTAAGCAGTATGGTCAAGGGTCTCTCTTTACCTAAGGTCTATTCAGGCTAACAGAGACCAATTTAGAAATGTTATTATGTCTAACCTCCTTGCTTTTACTAGCATTGTTAAGCTGTAGCTACTCTGGTAAACTAAGTCATACAAAGAACTATTCTATAATGGTAGTAAAAAGGGTCAGGAAAGTTCCCAGTCTCTTTGTGGACTGTGTTTATGAGTTAAAAGTCTTATCTTGATATTAAAAGAGGCTCAATTTTGAAATTGTTATTTTTTAAGACTAAACTTAACAGGGATACAGCTATAAAATCCTAATCTTATAAAACTGTTAAAGATAATTAAGACATACAAATTAAGTCACCTCTTAATGGATCAAATTCTTTGATATGTTTAGATTTAGCTTCTTATATATGTTTTCAAAGTTTTAAGCCTAAAACAAGTAACTAGAAATAACTTGTCTAGTTTAGACATACTTAACAGATAATGGTCCTCAAATGCTTCAGAGATCTGAGAATATTGCATTTAAACTAAGAGATATGCTGGCTTCTGAAAGCACCCCTATCTCCTCCAAAGAAGATGATGAACACAGAAGAACCTCCACCTGGAGCTTGCTTTAAAAGTGCCAAAGTTGGTCACTGGGTAAAAAACAACCCTTCACCTCAACTGCTGCCAGTTGATTGTCCTGCTTTGCCTAGACAAAGTAGGCTGGCCCCTCCATTTCATACTCGATAGGAAAATCTGACAGATCTTCTAGGCCTGGCAGCTGAAGACTGATGCTGCCCTGGGACCTCTGTCCCCAGTGACCAAGAGGAAACTGGGGTAGCAGTGTAGGTAGTCAGTAAGTACCTGCCTTTTTTAATAGATTCAGAAGCTGCTTGGTCTACATTTCTGTTTACTCAGGTGAAATTTACCCTTCTCAGATCTGATGGTGTTTGATGACTAGGCTACTGATAGCTTTGCCAGTTTAACAGCAAACACCACCATTTCTATTCCCCCACCCCACCCCCGCCACCAAGGCTACAACTATCTTGGTAGTTCATTAGTCAGGTTTGCCTTGTTCACAGGCTTCATAGTAAAGAATAAACAGGTTTTAAATGTAACTTTCTACTAAAGGAACACAGAACATGATTTAAGAGTTATAAATGCAAGTTGTAAAGGTATAAGTAAATGATTTAAAGTATGTAAAGATGTTTTGGACTTCTGTTTCCTTTCCATGCTATTGTTACACTGGGATTTCAGAGGTTCAGAGTTTTAGCATTGATAAATGGAGTTCTGATAAACTGATAGAGCACTGACTACTCACTATTCAGTCACAAGCTCAAGATTTTAAACTTCCTTTGGTTGTCTTCTAAGTATAGATTTAAAGGAGTGTTTCATTGGGCTAAAACCAGGCTCTCTAGACATATGAAAAATATTTATGCCTTTTAACCCAAGTCATAGCCTTTGCTATGACTCCAAGGTGTGAATCTGTTCCAGCTGTTTTACCAGACACCTGTATGTTCCCGGGGAAAGAGTGCTGGTATTGTATCAATGAATCTGGCCTGGTGGAAACTAATATCAAGTCATTCCACAAACTGTCTGAAAAACTTCACCAATACAACCAGGGGACATCTCCATCCCATTCTTTCTGGCAGTCTTCACTCTTCCCATAGCTAGGCCTGATTATAAAGCAGGTGGTTTATTAATCTAATTTTTCTTCTAGCACTCTGTCTTGTCCACTTTCTCTAGGAACGTATTAATGAGGTCTCCATAGTGCCTATTAACTAAATGCTTCTTCACCCATATCTCCCACTGAGCTCAGATGAGTCCGCCAACACCCAACTCCCCCTCCCCACATTGTTCCATACCAACAGGAAGTATCCAGATTTGAACCGGCAACCTGTTTGACTGAAACCTCTAGCTTGCCCTTGAATGATACAGAAAGTCCCCCCCTTCCCCCTCCCCAGTCCAAACCCTGCCTGCTCAGAGTCTCTGAACAAAGAAAAGGCACTAAAATGCCTAGTTCCAAATTCTTGTTGACTATGGAAACTTCCTCTGGTTGCAGTCAGCAGACCAAATCCCTGCCCAACCATTCAGCTTTTGAACATATTTTAGCACAAACTCAGCTGTGGCAGGCATATCATCACCCCTCACCTGCAACCTATAAAGTCTCCCTGTTTTAATTCAGGGGTGCAGCTTCTCCAGATCTCTGGAACTGGAAAACTCACCCAGGAGCTGCTTTGCTCAAAAAAACTTTTTGTTATACTTTTTCAATTTGGCTTACTCTGGCCTACTGCATCAGTGGGGGGGGGGGGGGACTATTATTGGGGGGAGGCAGAAAAACCTATTAAGAATAACTCAAAGAGTAAAAAATTGAATTAGATCAAGAATAATTTAACAAATGGCTACAGAAAAGAGAACCAGAGAGATAGTGGGGAAAAAAGCATAAAAACAAAAGTCACAAAAGGGACAGAGTTCAGCAGTGCATGCCTATAAGGCATAAATGGTAACGACAAAATATGTAACAGACTTTCCTGAGCAGTGGTAGCACAGGCTTTAATTCCAACAGAGGTAGGTGGAGCCCTGTGAGTTTGAGGCCAGAAGGTCTACAAAGCGAGTTCCAGGACAGTCAAGGCTACAAGAAACCCTGTCTCAAGAAAACAAACAAACAAACAAAAAAAGACCTATCTCTTCAAAGAACATCAACAACCCACCATGAAGCCAAGTTACCCTTCCTAGATTCCCATTTCCACTGAACAAACACAACACTACTTAATTCTGTCTCTTCCCCTGGATTTAAACCTTGAATCTCATTTTGCTCTACTCAGTCTTGAAATAATTTTCACACCAGTAATTTCCAAATATCTCTTCTCTTCCTGGTAACAGTGGCAGTCAAAATTTATTAACAGTCTTACTATGTGGGAGGCCCTAAGTAATGTTTTAACTGTGTGCTGTGTATCTTTCCCTAGAATGTCATTAGTTTACACTCAAAAAAATCCATCCCTCTGGATATCAAGGCCAGTTCTTCCTTCTCGTTTCAGTTTCTATGAATGGTTCTTTAACATTCTTATTGAACTTTACCTGGAGCAAGATAAACAAATGGGAGTCCACATTCTCACCCCCAAGATAGGGCACCTATGATAGATGATGTACATATCCACCAAAGCTCAACTTGGGGAACCAATAAATTTACTGGGCTTTCTTACAAAGCATGGGTGACTATAAAACATCTGCACCAATAAGAGTCTCAGGCCAACATTAATGGTGACCTCTCCATAGCTGCATGGAATCTTCCCTTCAGTTAACCTCCCACCCTCTGCAAATGCTGCCAAGATCACATGCAGCTGGGGTATAACTATAAAAACCTGGCAGAGATATTTCAAGTGAGGGTCTGATGATCCTCACTATCCCATTAGGCAGGGTCAATAGGCCCAAGCTCAAGAGGCACTCCTGTTTCTGATGAAGATGGTAATTAATAATGGTATACTGAGAAAACAGCACTCTACAGCTCCCCAATGGGAAGGTGTGGTCTGTCCTCATTCACTACAGTTTCCTGTCTTTCTCCCACAGTCAATTAATTTAATGGTTATTCAATGTACTTTCCAGAAATGCTGAAGGTTTTAAACAGCCTTTTCTCAATTTGCATTTTAAAATAAGGTAATGTAATTTTAAATTTTCTTACTGTAAATTGTTCTTAACCCATCCTCACCTGTTAGTCACTATTCTGAAATACAATATAAAATAGCATCTGATTTAGAGGACATGTTGTTTGAAGTTTAAAATATAAATATTTCATAGCATTTCACAGAACACCATGACGCTGAGGTATTCTGCCACCTGAGCATGCTTAAGCACCACTGAACTAATAATTTGCAACTTATATTCCTGCTAAAGTGCTCTTTCCTGTGCAATGTGAAACTTTTCCTATAAGGAAGTCAGACCAAGGTGGAAAGGCCAGACCAATTTGCCCAAGAAAATACTAAGAAGTGGGCCATGAAGACACCATAAATTTCTTCCTCCTTAATTCCAAGCCCTAACTACCCATCCTGTAGTGTCAACCAACAGACAAGTAGACAGAAGCAACTTTCAGTGATGAGTGAACAGAGGCTGGTTTTATATTCCAGTCACAGCAATCAAGATAACCTGGACTGCTTTTTCCAGTTAGGCCAGCGTTCTAGATCACCATTCTCTGCTGATCCCCAGTATTTACTATTTACTGCAGAGATACAGCCTAACAATGCAAGCCTTAAAAGAAGAAGGAAGGAGGGAGGGGGAAGGGGAGGGAGAGGGAGAGAGAGAATGAGAACACATAAATATTTATAATCCCAAAGAGAATTGCTAAAGTCAAATGATTTGAGGATTATCAGTCACATGGAGCTATCACAAACATAAACAGAGGGAGTTAAATTTGTGTACAGATTTCTGATTTAATGTTCTTAAAAACAAAACTCAGGGTTGGATATAAGGGTGCACACCTTTAGTCCCAGGACTTAGAAAGCAGAGGCAGGTGGATGTCTGGTGTGGGAGGTTCTTCTGTCCGTGTGTTGCTTTTATTGATTAATGAATAAAGAACTGCTTTGAGCCTATGGCAGGGAAGAACAGAACTAGGCGGGGAGAGTAGGCAGTATGCTGAGAGAGAAAAAGGCGGAGTCAGAGAGACGCCATGGATCTGCCGCCAGAAACAGACGTGCTGAGGTCATTTAGGCCATGACCTCATGGTGATGCACAGATTAATGGAGATGGGTTAAGTGAAAATGTAGGAGTTAGCCAGTAAGAAGCTAGAGCTAAAGGGCCAAGCAGTGATTTAATTAATACAGCTTCTATGTGATTATTTCAGGTGTAAGCTAGCTGGGCAGCAGGGAAGAACAAGTGCCCTCCTCTTCCAACAGATCTCTGAGAGTCTGAGACCAGCCTAGTCTACAAGGCAAGTTCCCGGACAACCTCAGCAATATAGTGAGACCCTATCTTAAATAAATAACAAATAAATGAAACCCAAAGCTAGTGAGATGAGTCTGTCTTTCCTCCCGCCCTCTATCTGCCAACTAAAGAGTCCTAAAGTCCCTTTGGTTTCCTACCCACCACCTGAATACTGATTCCCAAACTGTTATCTTCAGTTCCCATCTTAGTTTGAGTTTCTATTGCTGTGATCAAACACCATGACCAAAAACAACATGCACAGGAAAGGGTTTATTAGGTTTATACTTCTATACCACAGTTCATCATCCAAGGGAGGAACTCAATCAGGAGAGGAACTCAGAGGCAGGAGCTGATGAAGAAGCCATAGAGTAGTGCTGCTTACAGCTTGCTCAACCTGCTAGCTTACAGGACCTAGAACCATCAGCCCAAGTATGACCCTACCCACAATGGACTGGGCCCTCCCCACAATCACTAATAACAATCACCCTACGTGCTTGCCTAGAGCACAATCTTACAGAGGCATTTTTCAATTGAGGATCGCTCCTCAAAGATGATTCTAGCTTGTGTCAAGTTCATATAAAACTAATGAGCAGTTTCCATCCTGCACATGAGTTTCAGATCCAAATTCTAACATGACACTTAACATAACCCAAATCAACCTAGCCATTTACTCCAGGAAATGTCCTCCTTTATGACCTACATCTCCTGGCATTTGTGTGTGTGTGTGTGTGTGTGTGTGTGTGTGTGTGTGTGTGTGTGTGTGTATGTTCACATGTGTGTGTAGTGCCATCCCCAAAGTTAAAGTTGAGGGGAAATTCTGTCACCCTAAACATCGATGACCATATAAATTATTAATCAAGGTTGAGAAAGAATGCATTTGTTACCTGTGCTCAAGAACTCGGTTTACTTTTTAAACACTCCTACAAGCCTACTGTTTTGGTAAATCCTACTACTGGAACTTGTGTTCCAGCAAACAAATTAAAGCAAAACAAAAGCTCAGGGACCAGGAGAATATGGAATCAACTCAGTAAAGTAGTGACAGGGGTCTGCCAGGATTACAATATAGCTGACTACACAGACTGAAATAGGAACATGAACGTGGAGATCTTGGAAGGCAAGGGAAGAGCCTCCATAAAATCACAAGCACCGTTCTTTCTTTCTTTTTTTCTTCTTCCTTTTCTTTTTTTGAGACAGGGTCTTTGTATTATGTAGCTCTGGTTATCCTGGAACTCTCCATGTAGACTAGGCTGGCCTCAAACTCAGAGATCCACCTGTCTCTGTCTCCTGAATGCGGGATTAAAGGCATGTGCCACTATGACCAGGCTCACACAAGCACCATTTCAAGTTTGAAAAAAAAGGGGATAAAAGCAAATAACGTCAAAAGAAAAAAAAAAGATGGTGACGACTAAGGAATCTAGGAAGAGGGAAATGAAGAGAAGAATACTATTCTATGAAACAAGTACCCAAAGTTGATGCCAGACTTTCCTGTCTCGCACAAATAAATGCAACCCTTTTTAAATATAGCTCTGAAGCTAGTAAAAAAAGGTAGGTAAGCATAATGTTAAATTCTGGATGAACTGTAACAAAGTTCACCAGACCCTAATGTTAACATTCTTCTCCAAACAAGAAGAAAATGATATTCTAACACCCTAGTAGAATTAAGTTCTTATATTTAAATATTCACAACAAATATTCTATTTCTAGAGTTAACACAGGGAAGAAGTACTGAAAACATGGCTCTGGTCATACATCAAAATTTAAAGGATCATGATACATGCCTATAATTTCAGCATTCGTGAGGAAGAGGCAGGAAGGAAGATTATAAATACAGGGCCAGCCTGGGCTACATAAGTGAAATCCTGTCTCAAAACACCAAAATAAATGAATACATTTTCTTAAAATTAATTTATCACATAAAGTAAAAAAGTCTAGTTTAGAGAAGGTAGAACAGCAAGCTTGGGTAAATTCTTCTCCCTGCCTTACAAAGTACTGAGTCAAGAGATGCTGCTAAAAGTTAGTGAAACAATAAAGAGGTTCTAAGCATAATTAACCAATACCATAATTAACATAATATAAATATAGAAAACAATGAACAAAGGCTGGGGATGATATGGATCTTAAAGGTGTTCGGTTCAATCCCTAGAACTAAGGAGTTCCAGAGAAACACAAAAGAAAGAAAACATAAGGAGAAAAGCACTATAAAGACATTCAATTTTCATTTTAGGGAATCAGTAGTTACTATTTAGGATTAATTAACAGAAAGTTATCTAGGATTATGGGTATATCAACAGAACTAAAAATAAGACCAGTTAACAGTATTTGTCACCAAATAGGACTGGAAAAAAGCAGGGTAGAGGGCTTATTGTTCTTCATGCAATTGATTTGGACTTCTTCCATGTGGTTGCTTACAAATGGCATGGTTTTCTCTTCCTTTTCTCCACCTTCTTCCTGGGGCAGGTTCTGAGATTTACAGGTTGCCTACCCTAGGGTTGTTCTTTTAAACTCTAATAAAATTGTCCTTGAGCTTAAAAAGTTAAAAAAGCAACTTCTCAAAAGATTAAAACTACTTCTGTGGAGACACAACCACAAAGAAATTATTTCTATTTGTTTTAAAAGAGTAATTTGACTATACATTTTTTATGAGATATGCCCCCCATGGACCAAAACAAACAAACAAAAAACTCTACCAAATTAAATAATGAGTCTTCAAGATGGCTCAATGGGTAAAAGCACTTTCTGAGCACTCTATGTAAAAAAAAACTGGACACAGTGGCTGCATCTGTAATCACAGCTACAGTATTCACAGAGTCAAACAGGAAGCAGCAACAGAATTGCCTGAAGCTCAGTGCAGTGGCAGAAAGAACTAGAGAGACCCTGCTCAAAAGCAAGGTGGAAAAAGAGAACCAATTCCCAAAGTTTTCTCTGACCTCTACATGTGCACCTTGGTACATGAGTGCCCTCACTCTTTCACTTTCTCCCTCTTCCCACTGATATGTGGGGATGAGGGGGATAAAAATAAATCTATAATAACAGTCTTGAGAAACAGCTCAGTGATTAAGAGCACTTGTAGACCTCATAGGATCCAAATTCAGTTCCTAGCACCCATACTGAACAGCTTACAAGCACCTGTAATGCCAGTTCCAAGGGAGATGGCTCAGCAGGTAAATATACATGTTTTGTAAGCCTGATGACCTGAGTTCAGTCCCTGGAACCTACATAAATGTAGAAGATGCTTAACTCTACAAAGTTTTCCTCTGACCTCCACATGCACACTGTAGCACACACTCATGTACATACAGCATATGCACAACAATAATAAATAGTATTAAAATAATAATAAATATTTCAGTAGTCCTACTGCTAGACGCAATGCTAGGGCTGCTACTGAGTAGCCTAGGCATTACAGAAAAAGCCAAAGAGTTGCTAGAAATTTAGTACTCGAGCACAGTGTGGGGGACTGAGATGTAAAGGTGATAAAGGTAAATAAAACTGTTGTATCTGGAACTGGGAAAGATCGTATGAATACAACAAACAATTTCACATTTCTACTGTTATGTCACAGCAGGTCTCACCACGTAGCTCAGACTAGCCAGGAACTCACAATCCTTCTGCCTCAGTCTTTCAAGAGCTGGGCAAAAAGGTGTGCAGCACCATGTACACACACACACACACACACACACACAAACACACACACACACACATTCTCCCAAGACCCCCACCCAGTTTTGACCTCTGGAAAAGCCTAGAAATGACTGTCACAATAGCAAACCTTCCCACACTGAAAACAAAACTAAAACCCAGACCAAGATTACTAAGGTCATTTCCCGCCATAAGCAAACAAGTCTCCCAAGAGAAATGGCGCAATACAGGTCTGGAGTAAGAAACACTTAAAATGAACCTAGAACAGCTTATGGCAAAAGGAAAAAAAAATTTTAGAAACTCATAAGACCCTGGCAAAAGGACTTCAAGACTCCAAGGGAAAACAACAAAAAGGGGAGAAGGGTTACAAATTTAACAGATGACGACATGACAGAAACAGAGTACGACATTTGACCACCCTAACCAGGGAAAGAAGGAGAGAGAGAACCAGATACTTACTATGAGCCACCTGGTAGAAGCAGCTCTTACCACTTAAGTATTCTTGCCAAGAAAATAAACTTGAATCTCATCAAATCACTCGTTCTAATTACTAAGTTAGAGGAAATATAAAATATAAAGGAACATATTAAATAAACCATGAGGATGCAATGAAAATTACATAGAACCAATAGTCAATTTCTTTAATAAATAAATTGCAGAGTCAGGAATGGTGGCACATCTTTAATGCCAGCACTTGGGAAGCAGAGGCAGGCAGATCTCTGTGAACTTGGGGCCAGACTGGTCTACATAGTGAGTTCCAGGACAGCCAGGGCTTTGTAGAGAGACACTGTCGAAAGAAAGAAAGAGAGAGAGAGAGAGAGAGAGAGAGAGAGAGAGAGAGAGAGAGAGAGGAGAGTAGAGGAGGAGGGAGGGAGGGAGGGAGGGAGGGAGGGAAGGAAGGAAGGAAGGAAGGAAGGAAGGAAGGAAGGAAGGAAGGAAAAAAGGAGGGAAGGAAAAAAGGAGGGAAGGAAAGGAAGGAAAAGAAAAGAAAGATACACAACCAGATAAGAGTATATAAAATCAGTATATTCAAATCTTTTTTAAAATGGGAGGAGGGGCAAGGCTTGCCACCTGAACAAGCTTGAGCCCTGAGTTCCATCCCCAGAACCCACAGATGCAAGGAGAGAACCAACTCCACAAAGGTGTCCTCTGACCTCCACACATACAGCATATGAACCATGGTGAATCCACATATCATACATTAGTAATAAATAAAAACTGAAACATTTTCATAAGCAAAAAACCATAAAATGATAAACAGGTATTTAATAATACTTTTTAAAAAAAACTTGTAAAATTTTTAGGTGTGGCATCATTGTTTTAAAAAGATCTTTTAGCTCTTTCAGTGACAGGAAAATATTTTCAAATGAAATGTGTTTTGGGGGACTGGAGAGATGGCTCACAGGTTAAGAGCACTGACTGCTCTTCCAGAGGACCTGAGTTCAATTCCCAGCAACCACATGGTGGCTCACAACCATCTGTAATGAGATCCGGTGCCCTCTTCTGGCCTGCAGGCATGGAGGCTGAACACTGTGTACATAATAAATAAATAAATCTTTTAAAAAAAAAAAAGAAGAAATGTGGTTTTTTGAATTTGATTCAGAATAATCCAGGGCACCAGGAGGTGGAAGAGGTGGAACTATAAATGAAACTTAAACCACAAATTACCAGATTGAAACTGAGTGATAAGAGTGATGGGGGGGGGGGGGGCTGGAGAGATGGCTCAGTGGTTAAGAGCACTGACTGCTCTTCCAGAGGACCTGAGTTCAATTCCCAGTACCCACATGGTGGCTTACAACCATCTGTAATGAGATCTGATGCCCTCTTCTGGCCTGCAGGCATATGTGCAGACAGAACACTGTACAAAAATAAATAAATCTTTAAAAAAAAAAAAAAGACTTTACCAAGAAAAAAAAGAGTGATCTGGGGACTTATTATGCTGCTCTATTTTTACAGATGTGTATTTTGCAACATAAAATCATTTTAAAACTCTAAGCACCATGGAAAATGATTGAACAGTGATACCAGCTAAAACAAAGTATAAATTACTGATGTAAGGTTTTTTAGAAAATGGAATAAAAATGTCCAGTATTTATAAGAATATAAAATGCTTTTTAAATGTTGCAATTCTGATTATTTACAAGTTCACCTGATCTCTTAGTAGACTACACGCTTTCCTTTCTCCCCAGCCAGCAAGAGGAATAATGATTTTCAGGCATCAGAATATCCAGGCTTCAAATAAATCCAGTAAAATATACCACATATCTGAACTGTCTCATTAAAGGAAGCAAATACATTAAAAAAAAAAACTATATCACTGTAAAAGGAAACATATTTGCTTGCATTCTTTTGACATTTTTAAACTTCAGGTTTTCAGATGACAGTATGCTTTATCCTCAACAAGCAATACTCATGATAGCTGTCATTTACTAAACAATCACATCACATCTCTGCTGGGGACTAAACCAGAGACCACACACACACAAGCGCAAGCACCTATGAATGCTCTCAGGGCTGGGGGAGAGACTCAATTTAACACTGAGAATACTGCAAATAAATTTTAAGCTGGTTATGTCATGTAGATCTTTGTGAGGGCAGGCTGATGGTTCAGCACCATATCACCCCATTCCAGCTTCTCACACCCCCTGATTAGACTCAAACAGCATCTTCTCTAGATTAGTTTCCTTCCTCCCATTTATTCATGAGACCTAAGCAAGATCACTGCAACATCACTGAAACATTTCCTGTGGCTTACACATCAAAAGGTGTTTCTTTCTGTTGCTCTATCTTTCTAAATCTGCCATGGACATATTTTCATCTTAAAGTTGGAACCAGTTCACTTTAAGTCTTACTTGTCTACCAGAGCTCATACCTTCCCTGTGTAGCTCTCAAAGACTCCTTCCTTTCTCTGATCTGTGGTGGCACACACCTTTAATCCCAGAAACTGGGAAGTAGAAGCAGGTGGATCTCCAAGTTTGGTCTACAGAGTTTCCGGACAGTGAGGACTACATAAAGAAACCTTATCTCAAAAAAAAAAAATTCCTTTTTCACTGCATACCAAAACACCTCTCCCAATTGTAACTTTTCACTTGTCTTCAGAAATGCAAATACATCATGCACCCTATATAAAATATAATGTGGCTAAGTTTGCTAGAGCATCTTCACCCTCTCTGGGGTCCACAGCCTCCTGTCACATCTACCTAAAATCTAAAATCTCTCTGTAATCTATTCCTTTTCTTTACAGTGCCAAAACCTCAGATCAGGCCTTCATCTTCTGCAGCATAAACTATTGTATAGTTCCACAATCCATCAGTCTTCCTTTTTCCCACACATTCTTGTCAGTAAAAACTAGGCAACACACCTGACACATATCCACCTATAAACTCTAATGATACGTTACTATATTAATAAATTAGGAAATACAGAAGTCCTGAAACTTGTCATTAAAATAATCTTAAGGCCTAATATATTTTCCTCATGTTCCAATGGATCACTTTGCACAAACAAGGGATGCTACTGCTTGGTCACTGCTCTCTAACCTGCTGCTGTTGGTCTACCTAAAAGTCCCAGTAAGATCCCATCACAGCACTCACTGAACTCTTCAATGGCACGATCCTATGTTTTCTTCAAGTCCACATTCTGTTATGTGTGTTTGTGTGTGTGTGTGTGTGTGTGTGTGTGTGTATACTTCCTGTATCTCAGCTACACTTCTTCTCTCCCTATGATTTTTGCCAAGTCCTATCTAGAATGCCTTTGTTCATGACAGCTGCTGATTTGTATTTAACAGAACATTCTAAATAGTATATAACCAACACACAAATTCTTGGAATGTCACCTGTCTTCTCAACAGAAACAAATACATTTTGAAGATTTTTTTTTCTTTCCTTTGGAACATTCTTTTCTTAAAAAAAAAAATGTGTTTTCAGCGGAATGTGGTAGTGTAGTACTCAAGAGGCAGAAGCAGGTAGATCTCTGAGTTGGAGGCTAGCCTGGTCTACAAAATGAGTTCCAGAACAGTCATGACTATAGAGAAACCCTGTCTCAAGAAACAAAACTACAACAACAAAAATCTGGTTTCTTCTCAAGTCTTAAATGCACTAATGAAAATATAATCTGAGAAATGTGTTGTTGGTCAATTTTATTATTTGAGCATCACAGATTATAGATCTTTATGGGACCATCAATTGTGTATCAGATCCATCATGTTCTTACGTGGCACAACTGTACTTGGAATGAATGGGTATTAATTCAGTAAGAATAAAGGACATCATCTTTGTTTTATTTGTTTCTTTCTTATTTATCTTTCCATTTCCCAACAAAGTTCTCCTAAGCAAAAAAGGTGATGCAAATCCAGGGATTAGTTCCCAGAGGCCATAAAAAAAAAAGGTTAACTTTTGAAACTGCAACCAGAATTCCAGCCTGAATAAAAACTTTTACCTTCCCTGTTTCAACCTTTCTGTCATACCACACTTTCCAAAGTAGATTGCAAAGGCTAAGACTGGAAGCAAAGAGTAGCACTAGCACATTGTTCAGAAAATTCATGAAAATTCAACAGGATGATCCAGGACTCCTGCAACAGAAAGCCCAACCTCTAAGGTTTTTCTCCCATCATCCTAAGTTCTTCTACAGTCTGCTGGGCCTGGGATGGAATCACTATGATGGAAAGGGAAGAGACATAAAGAAAAGTCACATCTTAGCCCCTAGTGTCATCACAGAGCAGGATGTTTGTGCTTTGTAAGTTACAAGAATTAGCAAGTCTGCCTTCCACTTGGTAATGGGATCCCTTAAGGAACAGACCACACAGAGACCAGAGCAGAGCTATGTAAACCAAACTGCCCACCCATGCTCATGGAAGCAGCCTCACTCTCTCTACTCAGTGGGACATACATACACACAGAAACATGAAAGTAGCCATGGTCTAGAGAGGAAAAGGTTCAGTGGGAGAAGAAAAAGAAATGGTGAGAAACAGGATCGTGTACATCTATGAAAGTTTTCCAAAATATAATTTTTAAAAAGAAGCAAGGCTGCTTCTCTGTACTTGACAATAAGATGAGCTATGTCCACCTGCAAACCATAGGACTTCCATTACTATTCCTTTGAGAACTCCCTCCTTTTTTCAAGTCCCTCCTTTCTCTCAATTCAAACCTCTGCCTCTTCTGAGAAGCCTATCCTTCTATTTTGATCCTAAGTTTTCACAGATTTCATTTGTACTAAATCAGAGTTCATGAAGATACCAATTTACATCAAGTGGCACATCTGCTTTAGAAATTATTTTAAGAGTGACCAAATAAGATCTAGCAATTCTATTCATGTGTACTCACAAGAGATGAAGTACAGGCTCGTACTAAATGTTTATGAATAACATTTCACAGTGAAAAGTAGAAACAACCCAAACATCTAACAACTGATGAAGAAGGAATAAAATGTACACAATATAAACCACAATGAAAATACAAGACTCACAAAAATATAATCCTTAAAACCATTATGCAAAGGAGCAGTAACTAGATACACACGGGTTATATATTATATCATATGTATGACACAATAGGTAAATCTATAGTAACTGAAATTAGATTGATTGTCTAGGGTTAAGAGTTTGGAAGAATTGGGAGTGACTGTTAACAGTTTCTTTCTAGGGTAATAAAATGCTACAGAATTAGACCATGATGTTTACTCATGACTCTGTAGACATACTTAAAAACCTTTACTTGAAAAGATTTTATAAGACCAGGGGAGGTGCTACACACTTTTAATTCCAGCACTAGGATGCAGATGCACGTGGACCTCTGTGAGTTCAAGGCCAGCCTGATAGAGAGTTGCATGCCAGACGAGAGCACATAGAGACCCTGTCTCAAAAATAAATAAATATTATAGTATGTGAATTCCATTTTAAGAAAGCAGCTTTGAGCTGAGCGATGGAGCATGTCCTTAATCCCAGTACTTGGGAGGCAGAGGCAGGTGGATCTCTGTGAGTTCGAGGTCAGACTGGTCTACAGAGTTCCAGGACAGGCTTCAAAGCTACACAGAGAATCCCTGTCTTAAAAAAACAAAAAACATTATCGTCATGCACAAAACTCAAGTCCAAAGGGATCAAAGACCTTAACATAAAACCAACACTGAACCTCATAGAAGAGAAAGTGGGAAGTACACTTGAACACATTGGCACAAGAGATCACTTCCTAAATATAACACCAGTAGCACAAAAACTAAGAGAAACAATTAATAAATGGGACCTCCTGAAACTGAGAAGCTTCTATAAAGCAAAGGACATGGTCAAGAAGACAAAAAGAAAACCTACAGAATGGGAAAAGATCTTCACTAACCCCACATCAGACAGAAGTCTGATCTCCAAAATATACAAAGAACTCAAGAAATTGGTCATCAAAAGAACAAATAATTCAATAAAAAAATGGAGTACAGACCTAAACAGAGAACTCTCAACCGATGAATCTCAAATGGCTGAAAGACACTTAAGGAAATGCTTAACATCCTTAGCCATCAGAGAAATGCAAATCAAAACAACTCTGAGATTCCATCTTATACCTGTCAGAATGGCTAAGATCAAAAAAACTGATGACAACTTATGCTGGAGAGGATGTGGGGTAAAGGGAACACTTCTGCATTGTTGGTGAGAGTGCAAACTGGTACAGCCGCTTTGGATATCAGTATGGCGATTTCTCAGAAAATTAGGAAACAAGCTACCTCAAGACCCAGCAATACCACTTTTGGATATATACCCAAAGGTGTTCAACCATACTACAAGGACAAGTGCTCAACTATGGTCATAGCAGCATTATTTGTCATAGCCAGAACCTGGAAAAAACCTAAATGCCCCTCGACTGAAGAATGGATAAGGAAAATGTGGCACATTTACACAATGGAGTACAATACAGTGGGAAAAAAATTACATCTTGAAATTTGCAGGCAAATGGATGGATCTAGAAAACATCATATTGAGTAAGGTAATTAAGACCCAGAAAAATAAATATAATATGTACTCATCCATAAGTGTCTTTTAGACATAAAGCAAAGAAAAACTAGTCTACAGTTCACAATCCCAGAGAACCTAAACAACAGAAAGGACCCTAAGAGAGACATACATGGATCTAATCTACATGGGAGGTATAAAAAGACAAGCTCTCCTGAGTAAATTGGGAGCATGGGAATCATGGGAGAGGGTAGGAGGGGAAGGAAAATGAAAAGGAAGGGAGGGGAGCAGAGAAAAATATATAATTCAGTAAAAACAATTTAAAAACAAACAAATAAATTAGCAAGCAGTTTTGAGATTCCAAAGACCTACAAGGCCCAACTTAAGCATGCACTAGCACTAACCCCACCTGAATCCTTTTTCACATCATCACTTCACTTCCTAAAATCTTCCCCAGGGTTCATTTGCTTTGCCTTCTGCTTGCCTAAACTTGACATGACTAATACCTCTTTATCCTTTAATTTTAAGTCCAAACATATCTCTACAGTGAGGCCAGCCCCCACCACTCTATCCAAAACAGGATAGCTACTTGGTATCATCATCTCTTCAGCATCTTGCTTGCTTCATAACACAACTACAAACTTTATGTGAATTTACTCAATTTATCAATCAGGTCCACCAGACTGTTAGTACCACAAAAATAAGAATCATCTATTATCCCCCACTATAATCCCTGATGTCTATCACAGTTTCTCACATTTAAGTAATATTTTGATATCCCCAATAGTCCTATCCTAATACATATTTCTCCTTTGGTTAATATCACCACTGTCACTTACCACCCTCACTACTCTTACCCCTTTAGGGCTCTCATTCATTCTGCAATTAAAACACTCTCTCCCTAAAGCCTTCTCTTGACAATCTGTCCCGCCCCAGGAAAGCCAGTCTCACCTTCACTCCAGCACCTAGTTATTACTGGCAGCCCTGCTACTGCAGCAATTATATTGGATTATGACTAGGATTTGGGGGAAAAAAGCAGGGTGCTTTTATTTTGTAATTGTGTCTACTACTTTAGAAAGTCTTAGCACAAAAGAAAAATCTTTTCATTTTTGTACCCCTAGTACTTGCATACTATCAGGCACAGTACCACTATAATTGATATCAGCTAACATTTATTAAGTGTGTGCTTGACACATCTTGGTTCTGAAATAAGAGGGTAAATGAATTAATGGATTCCTCCAATACCAACCTCAAGGAAGTCAGTTCAATGGGGACAGCAGAATAACATATGGGCTAATGCAAACACCACAAGGCCAAAGGTGTTGGCCTACCCTGTACCTATGCCTTTAAATCTTAAAGTATTCTTTTCTCAGAGTCCATTAATGTCACGTTTCTTCAAACTCACTTAAAATACTTCCTTCCATTACTTACAACCCACTTCCTGTACTTGGTGCCTGGAAGCAATTTCTAGGATGTCACCACAAGCAATATAAAACTGCCTCACGGTTTCCTGCTGTGCATCTGCACTATCAGTTAAACTGCCCCATATTGACCACATTCCAGTCCACTGGGATCACTCAAACACTAAATAAGATTTAAACATATCTGTCCAAGAATGTCAGTTACCACTGCTCTTTTATGCCTTTAGAAAAATATCTGTTTGGCTGACAGTTTAGGTCTCCAGTAAACTACCTAAATACTGGTGACCTCTTTTTGTCGCTTGCATCTGACCTTAAGGCTATGGACTTCCACTCTCTCATGTGAAAACAATGGTTAATAAATAGCAACAGTGGACAGTTGTAAGGATTTTATGAAATGATTCACATTAAACATTACCATGGTGCCCAACAGAGACTGTTCCAGCAGCCTCAGCTTGCCAAGTCTCAACAACAGTAACACACATGCTTTATCACTGATCTTAACTCCAGTTTCACAATTACAGACAGTATGTTTTTATCAACTTTTTTTTAATATTGTGACACTGTTAAGTCTTGCTCTCCATATGAACATTAAAAGTTTGTTTTCTGTTACCTGAAGCATGTCTTTCTCTGATTATTTCTGGCATAAAATACATCTGATATTCTTAATCACTTGATAAGAAGATGTAGGACAATCACTTAAGTTCCTAATATGGGCCTGGAAATCACATTGACCCTGTGTTTACTGTTCATAATAATCCTGCAGGTCCCTTCTCCCCTAGGAAAATCCAGATTCACAGATATACTGTTTCATAGTCAGCATGAAAAAGAGCTGGAACTTGCCAGATGGTAGTAACGCATGCTTTAATCCCAGCACCTGGGAGGCAGACGCAAGTGGATCTCAGTGAGTTCAAGGCCAGTCTGGTCTACAAATCGAGTTCCAGGACAGCCAGGATGGTTATACAGAGAAACCCTGTCTTGAAAAACCAAAAAAGGCGGGGGGGGGGGGGGGGGGGGGGGGCTGGAATTTGAACCCAGATCTGATGTACACTGTCCTTGTAATGGCACAAGGTATCAGAGATAAAGAAAATACAGATTGCTTGGGGGAGTCTAGAGATTGCTCAGTCTGCCCCCACTCTCCTATCCACCTACTTACTTGTGGGGCCTGCACACTCAGCTTCCACCTCAGTCAGGTAAACACCTTGAACGCCTTGATCTGCATGATAGAATGGACAGTAGCAACCAAGGCCATTTTCTCCAATGACCTAAACTGACTGTTCTCTCACCACCAGCCCATCCATACTCTTCACTGTGGGCAGAATGGCACAACTCACTGTAAATCACAACTCCTTTTCATAACTCCTATATTCATACTCTTTCAATCTCACCACAGGTTAACATATTTCCCAGGCCTTTTTTCTTTTGCTTTTAACCACTGAGCAGTCAACTTTGAGGATCAATAAGGCCATTCTTCATACTAATTTCACACTTAATGCAATTTCATACCTTGATAAATTCCCTTACTCAAGTGCTCCCATATTACAGTGATATATTCCACAAAGCATACTTAGGAAACATACTTGTCAACATGTTCCTGTCAAGAGCATGAGCACATGACAGCTAGTCAAGTAAACTTCTGCTTGTCTATTTTAATGTCCACTAGAACACTTGATGCAGCCGGGCAAGTCTCTAACTCTGGAACAAGAAATATTAGCATCACTACACTCTCTCTGCAGCTCTGAGATGACTTTGTGCAAAGTATTTCTATGAGCTATTGACATCCAAGTTTACAGCTCTTACTTGGGAACTAGAATTTGGCTTGGAGTGCCTTTTAATACCAACAGTTCACAGACTACATCATTTTACCTCCCCAGATTTTCATATTCCTGTTTGGGTTATGTTCTAACGCCTTCCTCCTTTTTCTATAAAAATAAAAGTCATTTTAAACCTCCACATTAATTTTCTAAACAAACTTTTCTAATTTCATTCAACAGTTGTCATAGGGCTTTTAAACACAGACTAGACACCTTTGGTAAATGAGAAACCTAACTGCTGAAGAGACTGAACAGTCGGGCAAGGGTCACACTACATGGGCATCACCAGGACATGAGATGCAATGTTTGAATAATTATTAGATTTTTGCCCTTGAGGCCCTTCCTCTTCCAAACTTCCCTTGTACAATTCTCAAAATGCTGAAATAAACACATTCAACCAACTTTCCTATAAGAGATTTATGGTGTTTTGTGAATGCTGTTTTCTCAAAAAGCCTATGCTGTCAACTTTCTTTGTAAATGTCCTTAAGCAATAGAGAAAAAGTGAACATTTGCTAATGATTAGAGAGAGATAAAACATCTGGGGCTGGGGAAGGGCGTGGCCAGAAGAGGTCTTGGCTGTGAGGGGAGATACAGTCCAAAGTAACACACCCAAATTGGACCACATAAAAGTTGCATTTTCCAAAGTCAACTTCCAAGTCTAGGAAGAAGCCAACAATGTTTCAATGGGTTCTGAAGTTACAAGTATCAACAATCTCACCAGAAAAGGAAGCCTCAAACAGGGACTCCAAGTAATTGAAGGAGTGAGGGAATTGCCAGATTGGATTACAAAACCTTTTCAAAATCAGGTACTCAGTTATAACCCAAAGACATCTTCCTTCATAGACCTTGCTTGTGCGGAAACTCAAGAGGAAGAAATGGCAAAAGGCCTTCCTCTACAGGCCATCCAGCCCTTAAATCCACCAGGGCCCCCCTCCTTCTAAGAACCTCACACCACTTCTGTAATGGCTACAGGCCTCAAGCAGTCAAGTTTCAACCTCTCAGAACCTGCCACTCTCAGGGTCGCCCCAAATACACCCAGGTGGGAACTTACTTCCGGAGACCTCCTTCCTCCCAGTAGCTGTACGACGGTTTTCTGGGGTACATCCCGCAGAGGGAGCCTCCTCGTCATGTCAGCGGTTCCCTCTCTCGGGTGAGGAGAGGACATCTCATCACCCACGACCCTCCACCGCGCAAGCACCCCCGTCCCTGAACCTCCCGCATCCCCATGGCAACCATCCCCCTCCTTGCTTGACGCGTTCACGCGGGGCGCCCCTCCGGTCCCGGCAACAAGTCGCCCAGCGCGACCCGCGGCCTGCAGCTCGAGCCCGGCCTTTCCTCCCCAGCGCCCAGCCCGGCCCGGCTCCGCCCGGCGGCACTCACTTGATCCTGGAGCCCATGGTCCCGGGGCCTCCTCATGGACCGGCGGGCCCCGCTCGGCGCTTCGCTGGCCGACCGGCCTCCCTCCGGCGCTCTCTCCGCCCCTTCCTCCCTATCCTCAGGCAGGAGCGCGCCCGCTGGAGGGTGGCTCCCTCGCCGCCGCTGCTGCCGCCGCCTCCCGAGGTTAAAGTACTCGCTCCTGCCAGGAGAACGCCATGGTCGCCGGCGCGCGTACTCGGAGCGCGCCACCCGCACCGTCTCTCACACCGCCGTCCCCTCCCGGCCGCGCAGCCGGCCGCGAGGGCTACTGGGAAGTGTAGTCCGTTCTCGTGACGCGGGCCTCGGGGGCTGGAAGCGCGTAGCGGCACCTGAGAGGAATGGGTCTAGAAAGAGAAATTGAGATTTCTGTCCCACTGCTCTCTGGCAGAATCTACGCAAAACGCCCTGAAGAAACTTCCATCGTAACCCCTGAGGCTACTGAAGAATCCTTTATCCACGCCCTTGTGGAGTCCTCTTGCCAGGCCAAAACTTGGGGTGTCTGAATTTGAGGAAGGCATTTGTCCTCCCCTCACATATGCTTTAACGCAGGAACCCACAGCGACTCCACTTTCACTAAGTAAGATTTCGGGGTTATTGTCTCCTGACTTCGAAGAAAGAAGTTCACGGATCATGGAGGTTTCCCTGTAAAGAGTTTTTAAACATCCATACAGTACGAGCTTGAAAGAAAACAGAGCCTGCCCGTCCCAGGAAACAGGGTACCATCTAGCTGCCTGCCAGGTGCCGTGGATGAGTTAGAGGTGTCTCCACTCAGTTTCCAAGTTTCCTACAACTTCTAGACAAAGATAAGAGATAACAAGCAGCCAGAACTCTCCTGGTATTCCTGGCCTCCAGCAAGGACATTCTAGGAAGTTCCTCTCTCTTTTACCTGGCCTGTTTCTATCTTCTGTTCTGTTTATCCCCACCTAGCAGCTTTGGCGTAGACACGGTGTTTCCCCTCAGACCTATACCTTCCTGTGAATTCCATACAGATCTTATCTGTCACACCATCTACTTCATGCCCTGGTTTTCTCTTAACCTTTCCTATTCAGACCTATAACTCATACCTACAGGAAATCCACCTGGAAAGGTTATAGGACCTGTGATGATTAATATTCTCAACTTGACAGGATCTAGAATCATATTTTGAGAATTCCTTCCCTGGGGCCATGAAACCAATGTCTACCCCCTTTTTAGAAGGTCCCAATAACAAACCAGTGTGTAAGTCCACCAAAGTTCAACCTGGGGAACCAATGAGTTCTTTGGACTGACTTATAAAACATGAGTGAGGGTTGCTTGCTGGAGTAAGCTGCACTAGAAAGTGCCCACCCTGGTGTGAGTGATAGCTTTCCCGTAAACATATATATAATTTTCTTTAGATAACTCCTATAGTCTACTACAGTCTGTGTACTCCAACGCTGCCCCCAAAGGCCCAGTGCAATGTGCAGTCAGAGTAGATTGCATACAAATGGCTGAGAGGAGCAGGTGGCCCTCCCAGCCCTCCTACTCTGAGGAACTGCTAACAGTCATCAGGCTTGTTCTTGATCGTTTGCAAGCAGGCACAGCTGATGTGAAGATGGAAACTATTTTGCTGGGAAGACCAGGTTCTACAACCAATCAGTGGAGTGAGAAAGCTCTGGGAATATGAGGGTGCTCCCAGATTTGTTTAATTCAGGAGGATGGTCCTATTCCATGGGGTGAATTTAAAGGAAAAGGAAAGCTACAGGGCAGCTTTTGTCTCTCTCTGCTCCCTGGCTGTGGATTTCTTGTGAGCAGCTGCCTCATGTTCCTGCTGCAATGCCTTCCCCACCATGTTATACTGTACCCTCAAACTGTGAGCCAAATCAAACCTTTCCTGAGTTGGTGGTGGTTTTTGGTTTCTTTCTTTGTTTTGTTTTGAGACAGTGTCTCACTATCCAGCCCTGGTTGGCCAGGAACTCACAGAGATCCACCTGCCTCTGCTTCCTGAGTGCTGGCGCTAAAGGCATACACTACATCTGGCCTTAAAGGCATGCGCCACCACCTCTGGCGCTAAAGGCATGCACCACCATATCTGGCACTAAAGACGTGCACCACCACATCTTGCCTTAAATTGCTTTTGTCACAAGAAAAGTAATACAGGATCTGTGGGCTGGCTCAGCAAAGGCCCCTGCTTCCTTTAGTGGTCATTATGAAGACCCCAGTACTGAAACTTTCTCTGATCACAACAGTCCCTGCCAAACATTAATAAAAGAGAAAATATTTGAGAGCCAGAATCATCAAGCTACTACCTGTCCCTGCCAGGCCCCAAAAGACTCGCTTTCATGAACCCCAGTTTCATATCCTCTAGGCCTGGATGGACCACAAAGGAGAAAATAGTGACAGATTCATTTATTGTTGGCATGAGTGCATGCCCTTTATGAATTAGGCACAGTATTCCCCAAGCTGGTTCATGCCAATTCTCATGAAACTCCTGGGAATGTGCCCTCCCAATTTGCAAAGAGGAAACTGAGGCATATTCCCCAGGTGATACAGCTAACCACTAGTGAAGCCAAGATCAACATCAGTGTTGAATAATTCCAGACACATGACGGACCTACTCATTCTTGAGGATGACACTCTTGAACACAAGTCAGAAGATGCCATAAGTTCACAGGGTCCCTTTTGGTACTGGGCTTTTCCTTTTTCTTCCTTGCCTCCTTCAATTTCCTCTTTTGAAATGCCGTTCATCCCTTCTACCATTTTAACCCTTATTCATCCATAAAAGTATCTCCCATTTTACACGTATCTCATAATCACTACAGTAACATCCTAGCCCTCAGCCAGGCAGGGAGGAAAGAAAACACAATGGAGAAAAACTTCTTCTTTGAGAGTTACCACCTGTTAAAAAATAAGATCTCCCTTTTGTCTATGCCTTGAGGTTGTTGAAAGTCAAAGGGTGAACTTTTTCAAATAAAAAAATAAATGAAATGTCCAAACTGCCATTTCGAATTCAAAGTCTTTGCACCCAGACAACAACACCACCTTATAAACACCCCCAGGAGCAGTGTTCTGCTAGACAGGCGGGGCCTCCACAAAAAACTCACTGTGTTTGCTATGAAACCTCTCCAAGGAACAGCTGTTATCAAGATCTCTCGAATGATCAGTCAGTTCAAAAGCTCTGTGCAGGAGACTATAAATAAAACAAAGTTATTTGGTGGAGGGCAAAAGTTGGCTGCTTTTCAAAGAAGACTGAAGCCAACCTGGCCACAAAAATGTCTGAGTGCCTACTGGGTGGTTGTGTGTGTGTGTGTATATGTGATATGTCTATGTTGTGTGTTGCAAGGGGTGGCAAAAAGTGGGGCTTACGTATCTGCCCAGGTGGCCTCTAGACAACAGGGTGGTCTGGGGAAAGTGCACAGAGTGGGAGTTGGGAGTCTGGCCTGTCATGCTGTTTGCAGCCCTGTGAATTTAAGCAAATATTGGGCAATCATCTGTTTCCACTTCCTTCTCTGTAAAAAGGGTAGAGAGGATGAGGAGGTGCTCAATTCATAAGACAGCCCATGATATAGGAGCCAACAGTACAGGAATTTGAACCAGGCTACCTGGATTTGAATCTCACTTCTACCTCTTACAACATATGTGAACTTGGACTAGTTTTATCGAATCTCTCAATATCTTTTTTTAATATTTATTTATTTATTATGTATACAATATTCTGTCTATTGTATGCCTGCAGGCCAGAAGAGGGCACCAGACCTCATTACAGATGGTTGCGAGCCACCATGTGGTTGCTGGGAATTGAACTCAGGACCTTTGGAAGAGCAGGCAATGTTCTTAACCGCTGAGCCATCTCTCCAGCCCCCTATCTCTCAATATCTTAATTCTTTATAAAATGAGAGTGATAATAATATCCTATAGTAAGTGATAATGAGAATTAAATTAGTGACAATAAAGTATGAAGTGACTAGCATGTAGTAAACACTCAAAAATTATTGGCAACTAGTATGTACAAAACTCTAAGTGCAGTTTAATGTTTATTGTCATTTGTTAGTTTGCTTGATTGCATTGCTGGGCAATAAACTCAGGGTCTAATACTTACAAGCACTCTATTCCCAAGTTATACCCCTCGCCCTGACATTTATTATTAATAGCAATAAGCATAATAAGGATTGGGAGAATAGTTCTTAGTAAACTGCTTACTTGGCAAGCATGAGGACTTTAGTGCGATTCGCAGGATCCATGTTTAAACAACAACAAAAAAGTACGTGTCAAGCGTAAAATGTGCTGGGGAGGAAAGCCTGGCCATTCCCTAGAGCTGGATACTTTCTTTTTGAGACCATGTCTCAAAAAATGTGGATGGTGCCTTCGGAATGACATTTGAGGTCACCCTTTAACCTACCACACACATGCACACACGCATGCATGCACGCCTTTGGACACACATGCTCACACACAGAGAAACATAATAGTTCTGTTCTTGTGTTCAGGATCCACGAATTCATAACCCTCCTTTACAGTTTATATTCTGTTGGTTTCAATTCAATTCAACTGTAAAGAATAGAAATCAGAAATCACAGTAACTGAAACAAAAAGTAAAATTTATTTCTTTTTCATGTAAGGTGTAGAGATGAATATTACAGAGCTAAGATTCCTTATCATCAGTGCTCTAGAATTCCATCTTGCTGCTCTCAGTCTACAAACACATCTTCCACCTTATCATCCAGGCTGGCTACTTGAACTTGAGCTATCACCCTGCAACCCATGATGGAGGAGGGTCACCTGTCTATGTGTTACTTTCATTGGTTAATAAAGAAACTGACTTGGCCCTTTAATAGGACAGAAAATTAGGTAGACGGAGTAGACAGAACAGAATTGTGGGAGAAAGAAAGCAGAGTCAGGCAGATGCCTCAGGCAGTCGCCATGACTCTCCTCTCCAAGACAGATGCAGGCTACGATCCTTCCCGGTAAGCCACCACTTCGTGGTGCTACACAGATTACTAAATATGGGTTAAAGCAAGGTATGAGAATTAGCCAATAAGAGGCTGAAACTAATGGGCCAAGCAGTGTTTAAAAGAATACAGTTTCCATGTAATTATTTCGGGTGTAAAGCTAGCCAGGTGGTGGGACGCAGCCCGCTGCCCCTTCTACAAACCCAGAAGAAAGAACAGCATACCCACCCCAAACCCTGACCTGCAAACATACTTCCCAGAGCTTCTCACACCACTTCCATGTTTGTCCCTCAGCCCAGAGCTTAGTCACAAAGCCTCATCTTACTGGGAAATGTGGTCTTTATTCCAGACAGTTATGTGCACAGCTGAAAGCAGGAGTAGCATTTTCAAAAAACAAGGGGAGGCAGATATTGCAAGATTGCCTGTGTTGGTGGTATTTGTTTTTGTGACCTTGGACAAGACGCTGACTTTCTCCAGGTCTGTTTCCCCACACTCAAAAGATCAAGCCAGGGTCTCTTCCCAAAGTCATTTTTATTTCTAAAATTCTACAATTCAGTGTCTCACCGTTTTCTATAATTCTTTTATCTGGTGTCATTCAAATAAAATGAGATCTCCCTGCCAAGTACATGGCATAGTGATTGTTAGAATTAGAATCTTCCAGTGAGAAGAGGCCTAGAAACGTTGCCACCCAGACTGTTGTGAAGAGAACAGATAAAAAGTCACAGTGGGGTGGGATTCCTCCTGCACTGATGTTCCCATACACCAGAGTGTCCATGCTTTGCCTCAAAGAACCTTGCCTATTCATTTTCCTGCTGAGGACTTAGGTAGCTGTGTTAGTAGAGGGCCTCCACATAGCTACCATGCACCCAAATTATACAGTATTAAATGGCAGAATAAATGTCCTATGAGTCAGGACTCTGTGATCTATTGTTTCTGATATGTTATTTTTTTTCTTAAATCTGATGTGGTTAATGCATCGTAAAATATATGATTTTAACCTGGGCATGGTGGCCAACACCTGTAGTTCCAGAACTTGAGCTGAAGAAGACAGAAAATTGCCGCAAGTCTGACTGGGTTACAGATTGAGACTCAGAAAATAAAACCATCACGTGAAAATGTGCACATCAGTGGTTTTAGTTTAATCTCATCACCACTACCTAATTCTGGAACCCACCCAATCTCCCTACCCACCCAAAGAAACCCCACCCACACTAGCGGTCACTCCCCTCCCAATCTGGCAACCAAGAGTCTATATCTTGCCTCTATGGACAGGTATTCTAGACACATTGTAGAAGTAGAATCATACGATGTTCGTCCTTTATGACTTGCCTCTTGAACTTCATGTAAGGTTTTCGATGTCCATCTGTGTCATTGCATGGATGAGTAATTCTTGGTTGTCAAATAATGTCTTCTGGCTAGCTGTGAAACATTTTGTTGATCCACATATTGTAGCTGGACATTTGGGTTGTTTTCTCTTTTGGGGTATTATGGGTAATTAATGCTACTGTGAACATTTGTGTACATAGTTTTGTGTGGACATATATTTTCAATTCTCTTGGGTGTTGTGCTTATATTCTGCAGAAAGAATCCACAGCTCATTAATAGGGGTGCTGCTCCCCTTCCCACAAAAGGAGCTTGCAATATGCAGGATTATGAAGACTTAAATATATTTCCTTTTAACTTATTTACTTTTATTTTCTGTGCATTGGTGTTTTGCCTGCACATATGTCTGTTTGAGGATGTCAGATCTTGGAGTTACAGATAGATGTGAGCAGCCATATGAGTACTGGGAATTGAACCTGTGTCCTCTGGAAGAGCAGTCAGTGCTCTGAACCGCTTAAGTCATCTCTCCAGCCCCTTAAATAGGTTTCTTAAATTTTAGAATTTCTTTACCTTTCATGTTTAGCCAAATCCACTGTGACTCTCCTAAAAGGAGAATGTAGACAGGCTGTACCAATAGCTCAGAGAGCAGACTTGGGAGGGATGCAGACACAGGATGCTAGTTGAGTGAACTTGGAAGAAGTTGCTTGAATTCTCTGAACCTTGATTTCTTCTATAACAAGAGTGATGATTCCCAACTTGTAAAGATGAAATAGTGAAAGATATGAACTTCTTGCTGGGTATTTGTTATTCAGCCAAGAGGAATGCTAGTTTACTAAATTTTCCAATTGGTAAAGACAAGAACCACACCAGGTTTATCGATATCTGGATCTCAACATTGAGTACCAATCTCAGCATGCATGCAGTATCCAATACATATTTATTGAATGTGTAAATAAATGGTTTCAAAGCCCTCATTTTGAGGCACTTCTCCTAAGAACAACAAGTCATAGGACAAGATTTAGAAACTGCTTTCCTTAAGTTTGGGCTTAGTGCTTACCCCAGAAGCCTAACCTAGGTTTGATCCCCAGAACTCCTGGTGTAATGAAAAACAATTTCCAAAAGTTATCTTCTGACTTCCACATACACATGGCGATACACACGCATACACATGTATATACATGCACACCACATAAAGTGGGTGTGGTAGCACACACCTGTTCTCCTATGAGACATGAGACTCTGTTTCAAAACACCTACAGCAAAGCCTGACAACTAAGTTTTATTCACCAGACCCCCACATGGTAGAAGAAACACAGTTGAAGGGGAGAACTGACTCCTGCCTGCTGATGTCTACACATGCCTCATCACACACACACACATGCGTGCGCAAATTAGTGCATTTGTTTGTTTCTTTTATGCTTTTGTAATTGTGGTAAGATATAGATACCATAAAATTGACTAACTTAATCATTTTTAATGTGTCATTCAGTATTGTTTGGTGCTTTTGCCCTGATGTAAACATCAGTACCCCATCTCAAGAACTGTTTTCACCTCCCTACACTGTAACTCTACCCTTTAAACAAAATATTAATTCCACCTCCACTCACTTCTTTTCTTCCTGCTGTCCCAGGTGACATTTTTCTACTCTGTACCTTTATTACCCAGTCCTTTCTTCTGTAAGTTCTGGTGTGTTTCACTTAACACAGTGTCTTCAACTTTCATTATCTTAAAGCCCGGGTCAGCATGTCCTTTCTTAAAGCTGAATATGATTTCATTGTATTCATGTATCTCATTGTGTTTATTCATGAATCAGTCTGTGTACTCTGCCATCAGTTGTTTTGGTTATATCCCAGAAGCGAAATGTCTGGATAATAAGATAATTCTATTTTTAACATTTTTGAGAAAGTACCATACTGTTTTCCATAACAGCTGAACCATTTAGCAGTATACTCAACCCTCATTGCACCAAAGTTTGAATGTCTTCACATCTCTTCAGTCCTTATCATTCCTATTTTGCATGTGTGAGTTTCCTAGAGGGTGTGAATTGGGTAACTCATTGTAAGTTTAATTTACACTCTCCCCACTAGTAACATTGTATTTATTGGCCATTTGTATATATTTTTTTCTTTGGAGAAATAAATGACTATTCAAATCCTTTACTCATTTGTAAATAAGAATGTTCTGAGTTGCTTTTGTCCATTTCTTTTTTATGAGACTGGCGCAGGCTGGCCTCAAGCTCAGAGATCTTTCTGCCTCATGATTCCCACCTTCTACTTCCCTAGTTCTAGGAGGCATGTGCAATCATGTGTGGCTTATGTGGTGATAGGGTCAAACCCAAGGCCTGAACGTGCTACCATGCATAAAATGCCAAGTATTCTACCAACTGAGCTACATCTCCAGTTCTATTTTGTTGTGTGTTTGAGTTGTAAGCAGTTTTTCTGTTCTTAATATGAACCTCTTATAAGATATATGGCTTTCAGGTATTTTCTCTCATTCTATGTTGACTTTTTAACAAAGTCCTTTATGAAAAAAAAACTTTATTTTTAAAAATTTGATGCAGTCTAATTTATTTTTTCTTTTCTTGTCTGTGCCTTTGTAGTCATGTTCAATAAATCATTGCCAAATCTAGTGTCATGGAGTTTCTCCCTGTTTTCTTCTTAGAATTATGTTGTTTTAGATCTTATGTTTACATCTTTTGTCATCATGAGTAAATGTTTTGCATCAAGTGTAAAGTGGTGACTTTCTTTTCCTTTTTGTATTTATTATTGGGTGAGGATTAAGTGGGAGGGGAGGCATGCATGTCATAGCACATTTGTGGAGATCCAAGAACACTTGTAGAAGTCAGTGCTCTCCTTTTACCACGTGGGTCCCAGGAATTCAACTCAGGTCATCAGGCTTGGTGTAAGCACCTCGTCTGCTGAGTCATTGCCAGCCTAGAGTAGGGAACTTTATCATTCATTTATTTATTTACTTACCTATTTCTATTATACAAGGTTGCTCTTTCTAGCTCTGACTACCCTGGAACTTGTGATATAGACCAGGCTAGCCTCATACTCACAAAGATCTGCCTGTCTCTGCATTTCAGAGCAGGGGTTAAAGGTGCTATCACACCCAGCTGGCTTTTGAATCTCAAAAGCCAGTCAAGTCAAGCACAGTAGCTGCAGCTTCTCCTTTGTTATTGAGTAGTCGAAAAGATGTAAGCCATCTTTACAAGATAATATAGTCAACCATAATATCTCAACAATGATAGGGCTGGAGAGAAGGTGGCACCCTGATCAGAACTTCTGGCCACATAAAAAGAAGAAAGAAAGAAAGAAAGAAAGAAAGAAAGAAAGAAAGAAAGAAAGAAAGAAAGAAAGAAAGGAGGGAGGGAGGGAGGGAGGGAGGGAGGGAGGGAGGGAGGGAGGGAGGGAGGGAGGGAGGGAAGGAGGGAGGAAAGCTCAAGCAACCTCTACTTGTCATTTAAAAGAAGGCAATTCTGGTGATGGCTCACACTTTTAATCTCAGTACCCTAGAGAAAGAGGCAGGCAAATCTGAGTTGAAGGCCAGCTGATCCACACAGGCTGTGTGTGAGTTCAGGCCAAAGTTACACAGTGAGACCAAAATGGAAAAAGAGAGAGAGAGAGACAAAGCGGGAGAGCCTATGCTTAGTCATGTGAAACTGTGTTCAGTCGTGTGTGTGTGTGTGTGTGTGTGTGTGTGTGTGTGTGAGAGAGAGAGAGAGAGAGAGAGAGAGAGAAGTGTGTTTTGACATATGCATGTATATATAGATGCATATATACAGAATAAATAGCACATATAATTTCCTGGCAGTGTTTTCAACTGCTTATCCGTGGATTTATACTGAGTGCTATTAGAGAAACTAAGAGTTTTGGAGTTAAACTTCCTGGTTCCATGTAGAATCTTGGAAAAACTGTTAAGCATTCTCTAACTCAGCTCCCTCATTTGTAAAGTGGGAACAACAGTACCTTTCTCAGTGAGTCACAATGAAAATTAAATATATTGCTACATGTGGAGCACATTTTATGATGGCTCAGTGATGGTGGCTTTTATGATTTTTTTTTAAATGCTGGCAGGTCCCCTTCCCAGCGATGAGTGGCAGGTGGGTGTGAGCAGGTGGCGGGTAAAAGGCACATGGACACGTCGTACAGAATAGAACTGAATATTTATTACTTAGAGGAGAGAGAGAGTAGGGAAAGAAGGAGAAGAGAAAGGAGAGAGACAGAAAAAGGGAGAGGAAGGGAGAGAGGCGCACACCAAGAGATGATAGTAAGGAATCTAAGATGGCGGGGGAAGAGCAGGGGTCGCCGGGAGTGAGCATGGCTTGCCTCTTAAAGAGACAAAAACCATAACAGTGGCTATATATTCTCTTATTAACAACCATCCAACAAGTAAAAACCAAATCTAAGAAAGGCCAGAGATAGCTGGTCAACTGTCAAAAACCATTCATCCACTTACCAATTCCCTATGTGCCTGACCCTATGCTGAGGAACTTTTTCATTCACTGCACAGGCCTATTCTTCTCCCTGCCCAGTCAGTCAGCAAACATAGGTTTACTGTGTGTCTGATACCTTATACTTTGTGCTGGGGAAAGTTTTATGAATAGACATAGCACAGGATATGGCCTGGTGTGGCCCCTTTGGTTACCTTACTTTTGTCTGATAGCTCACATTGAACACCTTGTAAGAGGACCCCTGCATTCTTGGTCTTGCTCCCTCTTTGCCCCTGACCCTAGATCTCTGGGCTCTGCTGTTTTCTATCTGCCATTCTTTCTTCCACATTGTGCTCTCTGCATCCCTAGAATTGGATATATGTAGCTTTCCCAGCCAGACTTGACATTCCTCAACCTACTTTGGTGATTGATATATTTGTCAGGTGTTCTAGAACCCCCTGACTTAAAGCTGTTTCCATTTCTATCCAATGATTTAGGCAAGACTCTTCCTTCTTGTAACTGGTCATCTTCCATTGTGTAAAATGGTGCCTCTTGGATTTTCTGTTCACCTGGATAGTTCAATGACCAGAAAATCTACATTTAAACTTTTAATGTCAACACCACTCTGCTTGCATATGCAGCAAAAATTCAGTGGTCTTTTTGAGTCATCAATACACTAGCATGCCCAGATATTCCTATTGTCAGCACCAAATTGACACACATTGCTTCCTTGTGTGATATGTGCGTGTATGCTTATATGTGTATGTATGTGCTGTTAAGTGTGCGTATAGAGGCTAGAAATGGATGTGAGGTATCTCCCTCAATTGTTCTCCACCTTAGTTTTGAGACAGAGTTTCTCATGAACATGGAGCTCACCAACTCAGCTGGACTTGCTGGCCAGCAAGCAGGAGGGATCTTCCTATCTCCACATTCCCAATGCTGGGATTATAGGTATGCATTGCTGTAGTTTTGTTGCTGTTGTTGTTGTTGTTGCTTTACTCTTTGATGGCCTGCCACCCAGCTCCCAAATAAATACACAGACTCTTAGTCTCACTTATGAATGCCCAGCTTGGCTTGGTTCTAGCCAGTTTTTATAACTTAAATTATCCCATTTCTCTTTACCTAGGCTTTGCCTCTGGGCTTTTTACCTTTCTTTATATACATATATATTCCCTTCTTACTCTGTAGTTCCCTGGATGGCTGGGTGGCTGACCCCTAGAGTCCTCCTCTCTTCTTCTTGCTCCTTGCTCTTCTCTTCCTAGATTTCTCCTTCTATTTTTTTCTCTCTACCCACCAACCCCACCTATTTCTCTCTCCTGCCTTGCTATTGGTCATTCAGCTCTTTATTAGATCAATCAGGTAAGTTTAAGACAGGCAAAGTAACACAGCTTAGAGTTAAACAAATGCAGTATAAAAGGATCCAATACATCTTTGCATCATTGAACAAATATTCTACAGCATATACAAATGTAACACACCTTAAACTAACATTTCACAACACAGACATATCAACTTTTTTATACAAATGCTGTGAATCAAACTCAGGTCTTTAGGCTCATCCAGCAAGCATTTTACTGACAGAACCATCTCCTCCTTAGCACCTACAAGTTACTGCTGCTGCTGCTTCTTTTGTTGTTATTGCTGTTGTGTTTTTTGTTTTTGCTTTGGTTTTTGAGACAGGGTTTCTCTGTGTAGTTCTGGCTGTCCCAGAACCAGATCCGTAGACCAGGTTGGCCTCAAACTCACAAAGAAGTTGCTTCTGAAAAGTGACATCATTCAGAAACATGGTACATTTTTAGGTATGCATACTCCAGGCAGTTTCTCAGAACCCTTAAAGTGGTAGTAAAGATTTGAACCTTTTTATTTGCATGATTTTTCAGAGTTTCCAAGTCTAATGAATAATAACCTGTTTTTACAAATCACTTCTGGATGTCCACAGAAGAGCTAGTTTCAGTTTTTTACAATATCCATGGAAGGCTGGTACTATATACATATTGGAATACACTTTAGGAAAGAATGTAATGTACCCCCACCTCTCACATGCAGCCAAAAGTGCTAAGAACTAGATCCTATGCCGAGGACTATCTGACTCCCAAGCCACATCTTCTGGAGTAATTTATACCCAGCTTTCAAATTCATATTCTCTCTCTCCCTCTCCCTCTTCCTCTTCCCCTCTCACTCTCTCTCCCTCCCTTTCCTCCCTCCCTCTTCATCTAAAAATATCCTGAACAACATCCTCATTAGCTAATATGCATAAATTATTTTTTGCTTTTTGAACATAATTGCTTCATTCAAAGGAAAGACTTCCACCTCCTTGAGAGGAGCCAAGTTGCTCAGCAAAGATCTGAATTTGGCAAAGACATTGCATGTGATGCCCCTCTGCTGCTGAGTTTGTGTCACTAGCTGGGTGACAGTGTAGCAGAGTGGAAAACAAGCTTCCTTCCTTCCCCCACACCTGCCGCACTGGAGCTGGGAGACTTGGGGCAAGTCTCTTCCCAGTTCCCAGGCATCCATCTTTCATCTGTTAACAAGAAGCACCTCCTCGGTAAGGTTTTAGAGAAACCTAAGACAATGATATGATCTCCAAGGCATCACAAGGCAGATGTAGTCCCTGGAAAGCTGGGAGATAGCCAGGGCAAGGTGGTGCACACCTGTAATTCCAGCACTTGGGAGGGTGAGGCAGGATGATCACAGAGTTTAAGGTCACCCCAGGCTATCAAAACTCTATCTCAAAAAAAAAAGTGATATTGCTCAGAAACAGGAAAGGTAGAATAATCTGGATAATCTAGTAGTTAATATCCAGAGCTCAGGATCAGAAAGTTCAAACCGTGGGATGTATCAAGCCTAAGTTTTCTTGCAGTAAAAAAGTAAGAAAGGCTCAATGACTACATTCACAGTAATGCCTCTCCACCTAGTGCTGCTCTAATACAGTCAGAATAACTGAGTTCTGTTTCTAGGGCAAAATGCACACTGACACTAGAGAGGGACAAGCACAAGTGCTCTGGGTAGATGAAACCCAATTTCTGATTATGTGACTAATGACAATATAATGGACTCTTCACCCTTGAATCTAAGGAGGAAGTAATTCATGGCACTAAAACATATGAATGTGATGTATTTTTCCTTTTTTCCTTGAACAATGTGGAGAGAGCCAGAAACACGTGGAAGAAGAGGGCTCTTATTTCTAGAAAAGCAGTGCCAGTTCAGACAGGAGGTGTGCCCAGTCCCAGCTCACACACTACAGGAATGTCCCTTCCTACCACCTGAAGCATGTAGAGTAGGAAACGTGTAGAAATGTGTGACTCTCCATCTGGCTAATGCTTGCCTGCATTTCCTGCTGGAGAGCATCACTTTTTTCACCTCACCTGGTTTGTTTACCCAAACAAGCTGCTCATTAACAACACGAATTGCATTTTCTGCAATTCTGTTGACAGCACAAATATCTGTAGTCAGCTTGGGAGTTTGGTGGAAACTGCTACAGGATCCCACCTAGCCTAGCTAGCAGAGCCTTTCAGGAAGAAAGTCAAGACCCCTCTTTGGGTCTGGGGGAGGAGGGTAGCCCAACACAAGAGAGCTGGCTGGCAAGTCAAAGGCTCCAGGCTGGGTGGAGACAAGGCTCTTCCTCCTGAGAGGCAGTGCTCTCTGGAAAACAAAGGTACACAGGGGCTGAGGTACCTATCGGTGGGTAAAGTACGTGCTGTGTAAGCATGAGGGCCTGAGTTCAAACCCCAGAGTCCAGGTAATGGTAGCACTGAGTTATAATCCCAGTGCTCCGACAGCAAAATGGGAAGTTGAGACAGGAGAGTAACTGGGAGCTCTCAAGTCAGCTGTCCTGGAGTATACAGTGACAAGCTAGTGACAGACACTCAAAGGTTTACCTCTGTCTCTACAACATGCTCACTCTCCCACACAGAAACATATACACATAGTGAAAGGTTAAAATGAAAAATGTTTAAAAAACGAAGGACACAGAAAGATATTTTTCAAGTGTGGAGGCAAAGAGTTAGGATCAGACATAGCAGACAGGATAAAACTCCAGACAGAAGGTACAAGGGAGGCATGGTCAAGGCCCAATTGGCAATCCCTAGGGACATCTTTCCTGGGCTTAATAAAGCCCCAGGAATCCAGCACCCCCACAAAAAGAAATAGGTGAGAAAAATAATTGTCTTCTTAGAAGATTCATTTTATTTTTAGTTGTGTGCCCATATGGGGTATGTTTGTGTATAGGCAGGTGCCCAGAGAATCTAAAGGAAGATGCCAGATTCCCTAGCTGAAGTTACAGGCTGTTGTGAGCATGGGAGCTGGGAATTGAACCCAGGTTCTCCGGAAGAATAGCAAGTGCTCTTAACTGCTAAGTCATCTCTCTAGTCCCTTGTCTTGTCTTTCCTCTTAAGTTGACACTGAAACCAAACCTCTGCTGCTTATCTCAGCTGAGCAGGAAGAAAGGCAAGGTTTTAAAGTTACATCTAAGTTAAAATGAACTTATTTATTTATTTCTTTGTTTGTTTGGTTTTTTATTCTGAGGACCATTGTCCTCAGGATGCATCACTTCCTCCAATTTCTCCTGAGGGTTTTCTGATGGTATAACAATTAGAGCTGAGGGATCTGGGAATGAAAAAATACAGACTTCTCTCATTTACAGTCCAGGAGAGGAACTATTTATGAATAGGATAGGGACTGAAGAGGGGGCTCAGGGAGTAAACACTGCTATGCTGGTATGAGGACCTGAGGATACGAGTTCAAATCCATAATACCCAAGGAAAAAGACTAGGCATGGCTGCATGTGCATGTTACCACAGTGTTAGAAGGCAGAGGCTGGCAGATCCTTGAGAGCTTACTGGCTGGCCAGCCTGGATGAAATGAGTAGATCAAATTCAGTGAGAGACTCTGTCTTAAAGAAATAAGACAGAGAACAATAGAAGAACATACCTAGGAGAGGCAGGTGAATCTCTGTGAGTTCCAGGACAGCCAGGACTGCCAAACAGAGAAACCCTGTCTCCAAGAAAGAAAGAAAGAAAGAAAGAAAGAAAGAAAGAAAGAAAGAAAGAAAGAAAGAAAGAAAGAAAGAAGAAAAAAGGAAAGAAGGAAGGAAAGAAAGAAAGGAAGGAAGGAAGGAAGGAAGGAAGGACGGAAGGAAGGAAGGAAGAAGGAAGGAAGGAAGGAAGGAAAGAAAGAAGGAAGGAAGGAAAGAAATCATTTATATGACATGGGACCCCTTAGCTACCTTTGGAAATAGAGACCTAAAATAAACAGGAAAGGGTCAGATAGTAGGTAAAAGTGTTTGCTGTGCAAAAATAAGGTCCTGAGGTCAGATCCCCAGAGCACATGCAAAGCCAGGTCCAGCAGGGCTATGTCTATGACTCAGTGCTCCTACAGTAGAGTGGAAAGCAAGCAGGAGAATCCCCAAAGTTTTCAGGCCAGTGGCAAAGAGAAACACTCCAGTCTCTATTAAGGTCCTTCTGACCTGTCTCTATAGACATACACGTCTGCATTCACATACACATAAAGTTTCAAAAAAAAAACACACAAACAGGGGAATGGTGGTAGGTTAATTCTGCTTTGGGAATTTATTTCTTAGTAAGGTTTAAGGTGGTAAGGTCATGTAGCTAGAGCGGCAGGACACCATGGGTATATGTACAGGTTCAGGGTTTCATTAAGATACCAGAAGAAGTCTTTGCGTTCCTTTTCAGCCCAGGATCAGTTTTCATGGAATCACAAAGTACATAGAATTTGCTTCGTGTTTTGAAAAGGCCAACTATGTTCCCTGGCAGATAGATATTTATAGATATTCATATCCTCTCTCTCTTTCTCTCTCTCTCTCTCTCTCTCTCTCTCTCTCTCTGTCACACACACTCACACACACACACACACACACACACACACACACACCCCAACACATAGATCATGTATATACACTTAAAAAAAACAGAGGTGAGGATGGAGATCTTACCTGGGTTCAGCAAAGGCTCATGTTCAGTGCCTGTGTTAACAATAAACTCAACAAAGAATAAAAGAGTACAACACATGCTATCACAGACTTTTTTATTGATTTTTATTAAGCTCTACATTTTTCTCAGCTCCCCTCCTTGCCTCTCCCCTCCTCCCTTCAACCCTCCTCCAAGGTCCCCCATGCTCCCAATTTACTCATAAGATCATGTCTTTTTCTACTTTCTACTTCCCATATAGATTAGATCTATGTAAGTCTCTGTTAGGGTCCTCATTGTTGTCTAAATTCTCTGGAATTGTGGTTTGTGGGCTGGTTTTCTTTGCTTTATGTTTAAATGTTAAAGTGAGTACATGTGATAATTGTCTTTCTGTGTCTGAGTGTACCTCACTCAAAATAATGTTTTCTAGCTCCATCCATTTTCCCTCAAAATTTAAGATGTCGTTATTTTTTTCTGCTGTGTAGTACTCCATTGTGTAAGTGTACCATATTTTCCTTATCCATTCATTGGTTGAGGAACATTTAGGTTGTTTCCAGGTTCTGGCTATGACAAACAAAGCTGCTATGAACATAGTTGAGCATATGTCCTTGTGACACAATTGAGCATCCTTTGGCTATATACCCAAAAGTGGGTCTTGAGGAAGGTTGTTTCCTAATTTTCTAAGAAATTGCCACACTGACATCCAAAAGGGATGTACCAGCTTGCATTCCCACCAGCAATGCAGAAGTGTTTCTTTTTTACCTACAACCTCTCCAGCATAAGTTGTCATTAGTGTTTTTGATCTTGGCCATTCTTTCAGGTGTAAGATGGAATCTCAGAGTTCTTTTGAGTTGCATTTCTCTGATGAATAAAGTTGTTGAGCATTTCCTTAAGGGTCTTTCAGCCATTTTAGAATCCTCTGCTGAGAGTTCTCTGTTTTAGGTCTGTACTCCATTTTTTTATTGGATTATGTGTTCTTTTAGTGACCAAATTCTTGAGTTTCTTGTATATTTTGGAGATCAGACTTCTGTCTGATGTGGGGTTAGTGAAGATCTTTTCCTATTCTATAGGCTGTCATGTTGTCTTGTTGACCGTGTCCTTTGCTTCACAGAAGCATCTCAGTCTTAGGAGGTCCCATTTATTAATTGTTTCTCTCAGTGTCTGTGCTGCTTGTATTATATTTAGGAAGTAGTCTCCTGTGCCAATGCGTTCAAGTGTACTCCCCACTTTCTCTCTCTGCCTTTTGTTTAATTTGGATAAAGGTTTGTTTATTTTATTGATTTTCTCGAATAACCAAGTCTTTGTCTCACTGATTCTTTGTATTGTTTTCTTTGTTTCTATTTTGTTGATTTCAGCTCTCAATTTGATTATTTCCTGCTCTCTAGTTCTCTTGGGTGAGTTTGCTTCTTTTGTTTTAAAGTTTTTTAATGTTCTATTAATTCACTAGCGTGGAATTTTTCCAGCTTTTTTATGTTGTAGTGTGGAGCTGCGGGCCGGCTTCATGCCACCAAGGCTCCCAACCACCGGCTAGCTTTACACGAAATAATTACACGGAAACTGTATTCTTTTAAACACTGCCTGGCCCATTATTTTCAGCCTCTTACTCACATCTTGATTAACCCATATCTAATAATCTGTGTAGCACCACGAGTGGTGTCTTACCGGGAAAGATTCAGCATGTCTGACCTGGCGGCTGGCTTCATCTAATCTCTCTCCCTGAGGAGAGGCACGGCAGTCTGGCTCAGAGAGGAGAGGCGGGGCAACTGTCTGAGCCATCTACCTCACTTCCTTTTTCCTGTTCTGTCTACTCCACCTATCTAAATTTTGCCCTATCAAAAAGCCAAGGCAGTTTGTTTATTAGCCAATGAGAATCCTCCATCGTTATGTAGGTGTTTAGTGCTATGAACATTACTCTTAACACTGCTTTCATTGTGTCCCATAAATTTGGGTATGATGTGTTATCATTTTCATTAAATTTTAGGAAGTGTTTAATTTCTCCCTTTATTTCTTCCTTGACCCATTGATGATTCAGGTGAGCATGGTTTAATTTCCATGTGTTTGTGGGTTTTCTGGAATTAGTATTGCTGTTGAATCCTAGTTTTAAACCATGGTGATCTGATAAGATACATGTTTGTATTTGTTGAGGTTTGTTTTGTTACCAAGTATGTGGTCAATTTTTGAGAAGGTTCCATGAGGTGCTGAGAAGAAGGTATATTCTTTTATGTTTGGATGAAATATTCCTTAGATGTCTGCTAAGTCCATTTGAGTCATAACATCTGTCAATTCCCTTATTTCACTGTTAATTTTTTGTCTTACTGACCTGTCTAGTGGCAAGAGTGGAGTGTTGAAGTCTCCCACTATTAGTGTGTGAGGTTTAATGTATGATTTAAGCTTTAGAAGTTTTTCTTTTACATATGAGGGTGCCCTTGTATTTGGGGCATAGATGTTCTGTATTGAGATTTCCTCTTGATGAATTTTTCCTGTGACTAATATGAAATGACCTTCTTTGTCTCTTTTGACTGATTTTAGCTTGAAGTCTATTTTGTTAGATATTAGGATAGCTACACCCACTTGTTTCTTAAGTCCATTTGATATGAAAGTTTTTCTCAACTTTTTACTCTGAGGTGATGTCTGTCTTTGAGGTTGAGATGTGTTTCTTGTATGAAGAACAAAGATTGATTTAGGGGCTGGAGAGATGTCTCAGCGGTTAAGAGCTCTGCCTGCTCTTCCAAAGGTCCTGAGTTCAATTTTCAGCAACCACATTGTGGCTCACAACCATTTGTAATGAGATCTGGTGCTCTCTTCTGGCATGCAGGCAAACATACAGACAGAATACTGAGAATACTGTACACATAAATAAATAAATCTTAAAAAAAGATGGATTTGGTTTTCATATCTAATCTGTTATCCTGTGTCTTTTTATAGGTGCATTGAGCCCATTTATATTAAGGGATATTAATGACCAGTGATTGCTATCTCCTGCTAATTTAGTTTTCGTTGTTGGTGATGTTAATTTGTGTGTTTTTCCTTTCTTTGGCATTTGCTGCTGTGAGATCGTCAATTGTTTGTGTTTTTGTTGAGTTAGCCAACTTTCTTGTGTTGGAGTTTTCCTTCTAGTATTTGTGTAGGGCTGTGTTTGTGGCTAGATATTGGTTAAATCTAGTTTTGTCATGGGATATCTTGTTTTGTCATTCTATGGTGACTGAAAGTTTTGCTGAATACAATAGTCTGGGCTGAGTAACCAGATCCAGAGTCAGCAATCTCCATCGGAACAAATACAGGGGAGTAACCGCTGAGTGAGTGAGCCAGAGCCAGAGACTGCTGAGGGTCTGGACGTGAATCTGGGACCTACTTCAAGGGAGTAGACCTAACCCAGTACCCCAGTGGGTCTGGACATAAGTCTAGGACCTCTGAGGAACTAGGCCTGAGTCAGGATCTCTGCCAGTCTGGGTGTGAGTGAACCTGGGACCTCCAAGGGAATAGGCAGGAACCAGAGATCTCTGCAGGGCCAGGCATGAGTCTGGGTCCTCAGAGGGAGTAGGCCTGAGCCAGAACCTCTGTGGATCCAGGCATTGGTCTGGAACATCAAAGGGAATAGGCAGGAACCTGGAACCTTTGCAGTCTGAGCATGAGTCTGGGACCTCTGAGGGAGTAAGCAGGTCCTCTGAAGGTCCAGGTACACCCAAGCCTGGGACCTCTGAGGCAGTAGACCAGAGCCAGAAATCTTTCCAGATCCAACTCCATACCAGGGACTTCTGCAGGAGGGAATCCAGACCAGGATTTACAGAAACAGGGCAAAGCCAGCAACCTAGGTCAAAGTAGGCCTGAGACAGCAAACTCCAAGGGAGCTGGTATGGGAGAATTGTCTGTAATCTGTCAATCATGTTTTAAATAAACACTGATTGGCCAGGCTGTAAGTATAGGTGGGTCAATCAGACAGGAAGTAGAGGTGGGGTCATGAGAACAGGAATATTCTGGAAGAAGGAAGTTCTCTCTCCCCACTCCTGCCTAGACTCTGAAGAAGCAACATGTGATCTGCCACGCTGTGAAAGGTACCGAGCCACATGGCTAACATAGATCAGAATAATGGGTTAATATAAGTGATAAAAGCTAATAAGAAGCCCGAGCTAATGGGCCAGTCAGTTTTATAACTTATGGAGATCTCTGTGTGATTTTTTGGGGGGGCTTGCCGGCTGTGGGGTATCAGGCGGGACAGAAACCCCAGCAAGCAAGCCTGGCCCTCATGTTAAAGGTAGCAGAGCAAAGCACAGGAGCACTGAGCTATCTCCAGGAACATAGAGTAACCAACAGGGTAATTAGAACCATGACACTGACTGTACCACGAGGAACAACCATCTGAGCTTGGGATTCACTGACACCTAGAAGATTATTCAACAGTATCTCAGACAGTCCCAACCACACCTATTAGAGGAAAAGATGAATAGAAAAGGTAAGAACAAACACAACACCACAAAGAGCAACACAACACCAGTAAAACCTAAAGATCCTACAACAGCAAGACCTGAACAACCAAATATGAATGAAACAGAAGAAAATGACCTAAAAAATAACTTCAAGAGAATGTTTGAAACTCTTAAAGAGGAAATGAGGAATTCTTTTAAAGAAATGGAGGAAAAGACAAACAAAAAATTGGAAAACATCAGCAAATCATTTAAAGAAAACTAAGAAAAAGAAATCAAACATATGAAAGAAACTATTCAGGACTTGAAAACTGAAATAGAGGGAATTATAGAAACAGAAATCATGAGAAAACAATCAAGAACCACAACCACAAGCATGAACAGCAGAATACAAGAGATGGCAGAGAGAATCTCAAGTGCTGAAGATACAATAGAGGAAATAGACTCATCAGTTAAAGAAAACATTAAATCAAACAAAAGCTTAACCCAAAATATCCAGGAAATCTGGGACACCATGAAAAGGTCAAATCTAAGAATAATAAGTATAGAAGAAGGAGAAGAAGTTCAACACAAAAGCACAGAAAATATATTTAACAAAATCATAGAAGAAAACTTTTCTAACCTAAATAAAGATATGCCTATGAAGATACAAGAAGCTTACAGAACACCAAATAGACTGGATCCAAATAAAAAGTTCCCTCTCCACATAATAATCAAAACACTAAGCATACAGAGTAAAGAAAGAATATTAAGAGCTGTAAAGGAAAAAGTTCAAGTAACATATAAAGGTAGACCTATCAGAATTACACCTGACTTCTCATTGGAGACAATGAAAGCCAGAAGGTTGTGGTCAAGCATTATGCAGACATTAAGAGACCACAGATGCCAGCCCAGACTACTATACCCAGCAAAACTGTCGATCACCATAGAAGGTCAAAACAAAATATTCCATGACAAATCTAGACTTCACCAATACCTACCCCAAAATCCAGTCCTACACAAAATACTAGAAGGAAAACTCCAACACAAGAAAGTTGGATAACTCAACAAAAACACAAACAATTGACGATCTCATAGCAGAGCTATGCAAGGTCAGTATTTTGAGATGTTCTTGTACTAACTCGTTCAGTCCTCTCACCTCATGAGGAAAGCACTTCACCATCCCTTTACAGACAGAAACTGAGGTGTCAAGACTTTTGTGTATGTGTGTGTGTGTGTGTGTGTGAGAGAGAGAGAGAGAGAGAGAGAGAGAGAGAGAGAGAGAGAGAGATGTGCTCACATGTATGTGTGCAGGTGTGCATGTACTTACTATATGTGCCTGTTTCTGTGTAGAAACCTAGGACTAATATTGAGAGGCTTCCTTGATTTCTTGCCGCCTTTTTCATTGAGGTAGGATTTCTTCCCTGAGCTGAACTCATAGCTCCTCAACACAGCTTTTCTGGCAAGCCAGGTTGCTCTGGGCTCCCTGGCCTCCACCTTTCAGGTACTGAAATTATGGGTGGTTCAGCACACCCATCTGGCATTCTCACGGGTTCTGGAGATCTGGACTCCCATCCTCACACTTCAACACTGAACCATCTCCCCAGTTCCAAGGCACTAAAATTTTGAGTGACTATGGATGACAACACCCAACATATTGCTCCATCCATTGTCCCTCCTCACCTCTCCTGGTAGTGACTCAGTGACTGTCAATACCTTAGTGCACCAGACATGATGCAAACATGATTTTATTTCATCTTCCTATGGCCCACTAGGTAATTTTAATATTGATGTATAGATGAAAAATGGGACTCAGAAAGAGAAAAGAAACCCATTCAGCCTTGTGGGTCAGAGATCTTGAACCCAAGCCTGCTTCAGTGCATATGCTCAGTCCCCACTCCCAAGTCAGACAAGAGTCCAGAGCAGGAGGTACAATAGCACTGGCTCCTTCTTCCTAGCCTCCACTATTCATGTGTCCCCTATACCATGTTCACAGTTGGCTGATCTCTTCCACACACAACTTGGAAAACTCAGGGCATGTGGGAGAGTACACCCAGCATAGACTGTGATCCCTACAGTTGGAGGTGAATATAAAAGTCCCTTGGTGCTAGGATTACTTTGCAGATTGAGTGAGAGTCAATCTGGATAGTGCTAGACACATAGAGGCACTTAGGAACTCATTCTTTGCTTCCTTCTCTCAAATCATTCTCTCTAGCCAGTATGACTATGTCAGCTTGTAAGAATCCATCTGGTTCCCATAGGTACCCACTTTCATCCACCAACCAGGGTAAGATGACCCTTTAGGACTGAAACATTGCCCTCTGTTCCAGATTCCTCTAGGCACTGTGGGGTGCTGTGTATACCTCCAGTCCCATACAAATGTTCACGAATGGCAGTAATAAACCACCTAGCCTTCATTTACTGCCAAGTATGACACATTCTGACATGTCTCCCTAGGAAGGCAGGCCTCAGGCTGCACAGACATAGTAACTTATTTTCCCACTGAGCATTTACTTCGGAAGAACTAATTTAGCCTCATTTCCAGGCTACATTTCCTGTAAGTGCAGGGGTGCAGGTTGGCTGGGGTATATTCCAGGCTTAAATAGGACTCAAAAGAAAGAAGACCCTCACCCCCAAGAATCCTGGACTGAAACTTGCAAGTGGGAAATGGGTCCACAGACAGGGAAAACAAAGCAGGAAAAATAATAGGCCTAAGGTCATGACTGTAGCCAGAGTGCATGTTTAATGTGTTCAAGACCTTGGATTTGAAGTCTATTTTAGTTCTTTGTGTTCCTATCATAACACTGGGCAAAAGCATCTTAGGGGAGGAAATGATTTAATTGGCTTACACTTTCAGGTCATAGTTCATCACTGAAGAAAGTCAGGGCAGGAACTTGAAGCAAAAAGTCTGGGGGAATAAAAAAAGTGTAAGAACTGTGCTTCCTGGCTTCCTAGCAGGCTTGTAATTTGTTTCCCTTATCATTCAGCACAGGGCCATCTGCCTAAAGATGATCCTGTCCAACAATTAATAATCATTATAATTCCACACAGACACACCCACAGGCCAATCTGATTTAGACAATTTCATAGGCATAGTTTCCCTCTCAGGTGACTCTGGGTTATGTCAAGTTGACAATTAAAGCTGACTAGGAAAATAAAAAATGGGAAAAAAAATAACCAAAACACACCTAACTTCCTAGCTTGAGACAAGACAAGAAAACTCCACAAACAGGAGGCAATGCTGCAGCTTAGAACAAGATAAACCAAGCCCAAAGATCCTCAAAACTGCTGCTGCGCATTCGGTAGTCTTTTGAGACAGCAATATGGTATGGATGTTGGACTGCCTTTCTCAAGTTCATGATCTTTGATGTAATCATTTCCTCTCATAAAATCTGCCTGACATTAACAATCTATGATGGGGCACAAAGGAGTGAAAGGGAAGGGGCTCAGTTGATAGAGTCATTGCTGATCTCCATTACTGTATAAACCAGGGGAGGTGGATGTATACTATAATCCCAGCAGTTAAGATGTTGACAAATGAAGATCAGTGCTGTGGGATTTCACTTATCCTGTCACTTGTATTATTTTTAATAAAATGCTGATTGACCAGTAGCCAGGCAGGAAGTATAGTCAGGGCGACCAGGCAGGAAATAGAGGCGGGGCAATGAGAACAGGAGAATTCTGGGAAGAGGGAAGCTTAGTCTCCAGTCATGACCCAGCCTAGAGGAAGCAAGATGTGACTACCTTGCTGAAAAAGGTACCAAGCCATGTGGCTCACACAGACAAGAATTATGGGCTAATGTAAGTTATAAGAGTAATAAGAAGCCTGAGCTAATAGGCCAATCAGTTTAGAATTAATGTAGACCTGTGTGATTTCTTTGGGACTTAACAACTGTGGGAACTGGGCAGGACAGAAACCTCAGTAAACAGATAAGAAGTTCAAAGTCATCATTGGCTATATAAAGAATCCAAGGTCAGCCTGGGATACAGGAGACCCTGTCTCAAAATGTAAATAAATGCAAAAGGTAGTGATTTAACTTAGTGTATGTCTCAATTTCATTGATCACCTGCATTTCACACATGGCATAGCATTGTCCTAAAAAAAACCAGACCTCAGGATATCAAGAGATAGCCAAACCCTATCCTTTCAGGGAGTTGATATGACAGAATAGCAGGGGCCTGGGAATTATAGAGAACTACATTTTAACATTTGCATTTCTCTCTTTAGTACTGGGGATCATGCCCAGGACCTCGTTCATGCTGAGCATGTACTCTGCCACTGAGCTACATTCCCAGCTTCTACCTGCATATGTTATCCATGCTGTCTCTTTTTCAGTTGTTCATTCATTATACAGATATTTATTTAAAAGCTCCTATGTGTAAGTATAGAATTACTATATGACCTAGTAATTTGTTACATATATATGTGTCCTCCAAATAATTGAAAACAAGAATTTAAACAATCACTTATACATAAATATTCTTACCACATCATCCATAGTATCCAAAAGATGGGAACATGCCCATCAGCTGATGAACATATATATGGAATATTAACCTGCTATAAAAAAGAATTAAGTACAGATAAGTGCTATATTGTAGAAGAATCTCATATATATTATGCAATGTGAATAAACCAGACACAAATGACCATGTATTGACGATATTATTAAATTTGCATAAAATGTTCAGATTGTGGGAAATCCAGAGAGAGAGAAAGAATATTAGTGCTTAGGGTAGGAGAGAATGGTGGGGGGCAAGTATAGAGAGGATAAATTCTTCATGGGCACAAGAAACTAAGAAGGGTCAAGGTGGTAAATTTCACTAAATGGTATACTTTAAAATGGTTCATCCTGGGTTAGATAAATTTTATTCCAATTTTAAATCTTAATTCACCACTATTTAGAATCAGTAAGTGATGTGGGATTCCCTTCTGTATGCTGTAAATACCATTGGTTAATAAAGAACTGTCTTGTGCCTGCGCAGGGAATAGAGGTAGGTGGGGAAAACTAAACTGAATGCTGGGAGAAAGAAAGGCGGAGCCATCAAGAAGCCATAGAGCCGCCACTGGAGACAGACATGCTGAAATTTGGCTGGTAGGCCATGACCTTGTGGTGATGCACAGATTAATGGAGATGGGTTAAATTAAGATATAAGAATTAGCCAATAAGAAGCTAGAGCTAATGGCCCAAGCAGTGTTTTAAATAATATAGTTTCTGTGTGATTATTTTGGGGCTGAGCTACCAAGAATACACTAACAGCTCCTTGCAACAGGTAAATAAATAAACATCAGTCAAAATAGACAGAATGATTTCAGCCAGTGATACAGGTAACTCAGAGTAAATACCTAGACAAGATAGTTGGGGAAGTAGTACCTTAGGTCACGTGCTCAGGGGAGGGTTTCTGAGGAGGTTGCACTTAACAAGTAGAAGGAAGAAATGATGAAGTAGCTGATGGGAGAACACTCAGGCATCAGGAAGAGCAGGCATAGCAAGTTTCAGGAGCAAATGTGAAGTTGGAGTGCCCTAGTTAATATGGTGTGATGGAAGCAGATGGAATGAGGAAAGGCCTAGGAGAGGGAGAGTTCTAAGGCTGCCTGGAACGCTTTCTCTGAACTGAGTCTACCTTTGTAAAATGAGACCAGAATACCCACCTTATGGGGCCAGAAAGATTACTCAATATGTAAAGTGCTTGTTCTGCAAGCCTGAGGCCCTGAGTTCAGTCCCTGGGACCCAGCAAAGTAGAAGGAGAGAACTGACTTCCGCAAGTTGTTCTCTGACTTCCATGACGGTGTGTGTGTGTGTGTGTGTGTGTGTGTGTGTATACAGTTATGCTATTGTAGTGGAGGGGCTGCGGGCCGGCTTCCCGCCGCCAGGCTCCCAGCCACCAGCTAGCTTATGCCCTGAAATCACAACTCACAAATTGTATTCTTTTAAATACTGCCTGGCCCATTACTTCCAGCCTCTTACTCACATCTTGACTAACCCATATCTAATAATCTTTGTAACACCACGAGTGGTGTCTTACCGGGGAAGATTCTAGCGTACGTCCATCTTGGGCTGGAGCTTCATTGCGTCTGGCTTCTCTGTCTGAGGAGAGGCACAGCGGTCTGTCTAACTTAGGAGAGGTGTAGCATCTGACTGATCCTTCTACCTCACTTCCTCTTCCTGTTCTGTCTACTCCACCCACCTAAGGGGCGGTCTATCAAATGGGCCAGGCAGTTTCTTTATTAGCCAATGAAATCAACTCAAACAGAAGACTCTCCCACATCATGCTATACCTGGTTGACAGTGTTCCACAACAGAGGCACAAAACAAGCTTGGGAACAGCATTCTGTTTGGTGTTGACTGGGGAAGGCAAGCTGGACGACGCCCTACAGCTTCCACAGCCCTGGTCCCAGAGTTCCAATTTACATAGTTGTCTTAGGACTGGAGGAAAGGGAGTGGCTGAAATCCTGGAAAAGCTGTTAGGGCATCAGCATGTTGTAAAGTCCCAAGTTAAATAGTTTGATTTCTTTCAGTTTTTCACAGAGAAAAAGAGGCAAAGGTGAGATGTTTATTTTCAAAGCAAACAACATATTTCTTATGACAGTATCTCCACTTAATGGCCCTGTCATGTCTAATAACTTAGGAGATAAAATACATTCCTTTGATCTGAGCTACTCAAGAAGAATGACAGCTGGCAGTCTGCACAAAAATTTAGTGCCTTGTCTAATTGTGTTGACTTCTCATTATTGGCAAGTCTCACAACCAGTAGATGATGTTTTCTTTTAATTTTTCAAATTGTTAACCATTTCCTGGTTCCCAGACCCAATACCCACTTAGGACTTTTTTCTCATCTGAACCAATAAATCACCTGGCCGAATCTTAATGTCTGTGATTATTTTTTGCCCAATCAGCAGAGGTCACAGAGCTTTTGTACATGAGGTTCGACCTAAAAGATAGAAAGGAGAGCTGGGGAAGCAGTTAAAAACAGAACCTAAGTTCAGACCTCAGAATCAGCGTTTAAAAGCCAGGCTTGGTGATACGCACTTATAATTCCAGAGCTAGAGTGGCAGAGATCATTGGAAAGTCAGTCTGACCTACTTAGTGGGCTCCAGGCCAGTGAGAGACCCTGTCTCAAAAGATAAGGTGGATGGGGACCAGCAAGATGTCTCAGTTGAGCCGGGCGGTGGTGGCGCACGCCTTTAATCCCAGCACTCAGGAGGCAGAGGCAGGCGGATCTCTGTGAGTTCGAGACCAGCCTGGTCTACAAGAGCTAGTTCCAGGATAGGCTTCAAAGCTACAGAGAAACCCTGTCTCGAAAAACCAAAAAAAAAAAAAAGATGTCTCAGTTGTTGCTGCCAAGCCTGATGACCTGAGTTCAATCTGCAGGACTAAGGGTGGAAGGAGAGAACCAGCTCCTGAAAGGTGTCCTCTGGCCTTCATAGGTGTGCTGTGGCACACAGCCCTGCCAAATACACACACACACGCACACGCGCGCACACACACACACACACACAGAAATAATAAATAATGAACAAATAAACAAATGTGATCACAAAAGAGGGTAGATGCCTCCTGAGGAATGATGCCTAAGGTTGACTTCCATGGGAATGCATACATGTATAAGCACATACACACTTAAACACATACTACATGAAGACACACACATACACACAATTTTTTAAAGTAATTAACTTAAAAGTAGAAAGTAAAATAAAAATACATCAGTTTTGTACACTGCTGAGGACTCATTGTCTAGTAAGAAGAATGAATACTTAACCATGTGTGATACCCTGATGACACAGAATCTTAGCATCTTGGAAGTCACTTTCTTTCTCTGAGCCTCAATTTCTCCAAAGAAAAGTGACTTCCACATATAGTAGTAACTGACAAACTAGAGATGCCACTGGAATGACCTAGAAGTCTTGGTGAAATTCAGGCCACACAATTTGTTTCTACGGGTCTGGAATGGGAACACACATCTCTAGGAAGGTTCCAGGAGATGGTCCCTGTTTGAGAACCAAGCTCACACGCTGATGGGGAAGCTGATGTGAGGTAAAGCATGTATTAATCCCAGGACAGCACCAGGCTAAGTTCTGCTCGGTCTATATAAACATAGACCTGGAAGGTACTGTGCAAGGAAGAAAAGCCTTCCTGCAGGAGGCAGCCCAACAACAGAGATCTAAGAGAGAAGATGCTGTGGCACTTCTGTAGTAAGCACGACCTCTACTCTGCTCAAGGAAGTCTCTTCAGCCTTTCCTCTTGGGGCAATTGTGTGTTGGGGGTGTTTATGTGCATATGCCTGTGCATTATTTATAGGGGTATTTAAGTCAGCATTGGTGCTGGAAGAGAAGGGAGGCAGAGGGAAGTTTTGCTATATTAGCTAATCCTGTGAATGCTTGCTATAAGTTAGACTCAGCTATAAAACTGAGCTAAATTCCAGGTCAATGGATTGTCATACATTCATCCATTCTCTCCCTCCCTCCCTCTCTCTCTCTCTCTCTCTCTCTCTCTCTCTCTCTCTCTCTCGACCAGGCTGGCTTTGAACTCACAGAGGTCCACCCGCCTCTGCCTCCTGAATGCTGGAATTACAGGAGCACTGTGTGTGTGGGGGTGGTTGTTTTGCTTTGCTTTTTATTAATTTAAATTTTAAATGTATTTTAATTGAAATAAAATTGTATCACTGCCCTCCCTCTCTTTCCTCCCTATAGCTCCTCCCTCATACATTCATTCCAAGTCTCCTTCCTCCACTCTTAAGTAGATATCCTCTTTTTCCTTGATTGTTATTGTTATACACACACACATATATGCATCTGTGTATGTATCTGTGAGTGTGTGTGTGTGTGTGTATACGAATATATAAATACAACCCATTGACTCCACTTTTATGAATTGTATGTATATGGTTTTCGGGCTAGCCACTCTGCATTAGACAATCAATAAAGGGGCTCATCCCTAGAAGAGACTGTAATGATCTATCCTGTCCCTTTAAGAGACAAGCCCCTCCCACTCCCTCCTCCCCTGTCTGCTGAGGCAGGCAGGCAGATTTTCCATCCTGCTTGCAGCCTGAGTACCTTCCTTTTCCATCTCTCCCCCGAAGAAGCAGCTTCCCTCCATTCTCCCCACTTCTCCCCTTCTCCCCCAACCCCCGTCTCTCTCTGTGTTTCTTTCTGCTCTTCCTCCTTCTTCCCTTACCCCTTCTCCCTCTTCCCTTCCATAACCCACTAAATAAATATCCAACATCACTCTGCATGGCGTGCCTATCCATATCTCTGTCTCTCGCCCACCACGTGGCTCCCAGCCCGGGGACCAGCTGCCTTCAGAGACCTGCCACGTGGTTTCGTGGCATGCCCATCTGTCTATCCCACGAGACTGGCTGCCCTCGTGAGACGTGGCTCCCTTCCTGGGACTCATGGCCCACTGCAGCCACTCGGGGAACTGCACCGTCCCTGCCTGGGACTGGCTGCTCTGGGCACTCCCTGTCCACTGCCTGCTCCCACTCAGGGAGCTGCATGGTCTCATGGCCCGCTGCCCACTGCAGCCACCTGGGATCCTGCAGCATTTTACTTTTACCATTACAGAGACTACTTCGCCTTTTCCCAGTTGTCATTGGTTGCCTGTAGTTCTTTGCCTAGAGGTGAACCCCACAAATTTCCGCCTTCCACATTGGCATTTTCATTGACGCTGCCATTGTTCAGTCTTCTTCATGAAACCATTCCTAGTAGAGACTGTTCCACACTTGGCTTCCTGGTGTTCTGGCTCTTAAAATCTTTTTGCCCCACTCTTCCTGAACATTTTCTGAGTCATAGATGCAGGAGCTAGGATATAGGCGTATCTGTTGGGGCTGGGTTCTCTGGTTCATTGTGTGTCCAGTTGTGGTTTTCTGTGGTCAGCTCCATTTGTTGTAGTGAGAGGTTTCTTTGATGAGGGGTAGTAGTTATACTTCTCCAGGAAAGGTGGCTAAAGAACCTGTTTGGTTTTGTTGTTACAATCTTGCTATGCAGCCCCAGCTGGCCTTGATTGAGACAGTCCTCCAGCCCCTGCCTCTCAAATGCTATGATTATAGGAATGTACTTCCCTGCCTGATCCCTGATCCCCTCCTTGTTCTTGTTTCTCTCTCTCCGATGCTTGGACAGTAAAATGACAGGCACGTTGAATAAGGCATGCTGAGTATTGATAGGGTTAACTCTTTAATGGCTGGTTTGGTTACAATGACCCTGCTGTGTGTCAGAGCAGAGGGAGCTGCTTGGAAGGCCCTAGTAAGTGGATTCTGGTCCTGTCTTGATGTCCCATGCAGCTGACCCCCAACCTGGCCCAGGATGTTGTGTCTGGCTTTGCTGCTAAGGAGCACTGCTTGGCCTTTCTGCCAATGGGTAAGCTCAAGCTTAGCTTGCTTCCCCCACATGTTTCCCCAGGTGTGCTCTCCTCTCAGAGCAGATTACCTGGGCTTGGCTGAAGTAGTAGCTGATCATGCTGAGTTAGGATTCTAAAGCTGCAAAGCCAGTTCTCTGTGTGTCAGGGTCTGTCCCATGAGCCTCTTACTCTTCCTTCGAACATCGGATTCCGTGCTGATCATTTCCTCACAAATGATAAAAGTCTTGAGCTTTGAGCCAGACAGATCTGGAGTTGAATTCTAACTCTGTGTGACTTAATCACTTGAGTCTCCATTTCCTCAACAGTAAATGGAAATAAAAGAATGAATATGAAGATTGGGGTGGGGTCGGGGGAGGTGGCTCACCAACAGGGTTTGCCTGGCTTGCTTAGGGGGAGATGGCCCTGGCTTCATCACCACTACAAAAAGAAAATCAGAAGCGACCAGGGAGACGTGCTAACCAGACGTAGTGTTGCAATTCAGAATGAGCTATGGGACAAAACAAGAGGATGCTAGTAAGAAAACAGATGAAATTTTTAAAAATACTAATTTCTTTTGGTAAATGTACTTTGGTTACAATGCCAGGTATTCATCTTAAGGAAAGCTAGGTAGAGTCTAGATGGGATCTCTTTGTGTTACCTGTGTTACCTAAATATCCAAAGTAAAAGAGCGAGGGCAATTGTGCATGTAAAACTCTAAGCTTGGTATCTAGACCTAGTTAATTTCTTTTAAATGTAAGTTATTACTTTCATCACAATGATGATCTTTTTTATTCCATATAACAACCCCAAGAGATAGCTCAGTTGTCAACCCTAGGTGGCAGGCAGGCTTAGAAGAAAAGACACAACAAAAAGCAGGGTCCAAATTCAAACCCCGCTGCAACTGAACTCTAATGCCCACACTCACACACTCTCTACCTCCCACTACTTGAGGCCATCACTCTGACCCTAACAAGGGATGATAGATAGCAAGAAAGGAAAGAAGGGTACGAAACAGAGAATTGAGACCTGGAAATTCTTGAGCTCAAGTGCTACTTCTGCCATAGACCCTTGGAAGTCACTGAACCCCAAGAAGTCTTTGTCTTTTATTACTTATTTGGAAGGGAGCCCTCATGCATAACTGAGCCAGTAAAGGGATAACACATAAGAAAGCCTCAGTCAATGCTAATCCTTGCAGCAATGTCGTCTTTCACTGTATCTGATGACTGCCCACTGCTTTACCATCCCCCAGACAAGTCACATTGTATCCATCAGAGTCAGGCTCCCTGCTTTATGGGCTGGGTGGGGAAAGTGCTTACTATGCAATTATGAAAAGCAATGTTTTAGCCTCACAACATTAAAAAGTTCATCTAGGCAGTATACATTTGTAATCCCGGGGCTGGGGAAGCCAGCTCAGTCAGTAGCAGGATGTTTAGCACCTGAAGGACATCTAAGGTTAACATCTAGCCACACATACATGCACAGTATGCTAACATGTCATGAACATGCACATGTACAATTTTTGCTTTAGGAAATTCTGAGGGCTTTAAGGAATATATCTGAAAAACCCTCAATGCCTGGCATATGCTAAGTTCTTAATGAGTATTTCTGAATATTCTTCTAGGAACACAGTCGGACTGCACCTCCTGGTCTCTTAGTACTTGGAGAGGTTGTATGACATGTCTTTGTCATAGATATGTAATGAATACAAACACTACTAGCCAGTCTCAAGAGAAAAAAGAAGATATGAGGTTGCAAGGAGTGTATGGGGAGGGGGAGTAGGTTCTGGAAAAAATTGGTGGAGGGCAGGGGTGTGGGTGGATATGACCAAAGTACATTGGATACGTATATGAAATTCTCAAAGAATATATAAATAAAAACATTAAAGTGGCATGGGTCATATCTCCTCCAGCCCATTGGACACAATGACCACAAACGAGATGACTCTGCTCCCTCAGTCAGAATCCGCTTGTGATCACATGAGCATGACATAGGGGTAAAGTAAACTCTTGTGTAAATAGCTGAAGTTATAGGTTGCTTGTATTGCAGCAAAACAGCAGTTGAACTTAAGAGCAATTAAAAATTTTACCTTCTAAGCCGGGCGGTGGTGGCGCACGCCTTTAATCCCAGCACTCGGGAGGCAGAGGCAGGCGGATCTCTGGAAGTTCGAGACCAGCCTGGTCTACAAGAGCTAGCTCCAGGACAGGCTCTAAAGCTGCAGAGAAACCCTGTCTCGAAAAACCAAAAAAAAAAAAATATTTACCTTCTACAATTCTAAAAGGAACTTTAAAAAGTAATACATCTGTCATCCTAATAAGACTGTGCCTTATTTCCATTTCATGAGATCAAGTACATTTACCTAAAGTCACACACTGGAAGCAACTGAGTCCAAACTTTAACCCAGTCTGCTTATTTACTGCATGGCTTTGAGCCACAAGCTGCTCCAGTTAAAATGGAGTCAGGTTGGCAACTTTGAGAGATTTCTGGGATGGCGCCGTGCTGGAGGGAAGTGGTGACAAGACCGGCTTACTTTGTTCTCTTTCCATCTCTGCCTCTCACATCTTGCTTTGCTTTTTCATAATCTTAATATCAGAAACCTCACACCAACCATGTAAGTGATGTGGATGTTTTCAGGAAACATGTGCTGGGCACATGATCTTAGCTTAAGCTCTAGCGCTTTGTAAGATCTGATTTTTTTCCAACTTCTCTGCCCTGCAGCTCTACTGAGTGTTGTGTCTTCTCTGTGAGTTTACTTTAGAGTCTTATCCAATTTCTACATCTTATTCTTTCCATAGCCCCAAATAATGCTATTTATTGTTATAAATTTTATTTGAGATGGGATGGTAAAACCAACTTCCCATGTCTAACCCAAAAGACAGGAATAAGTTAAAAGCCTTTTGCCAATACTGTAGCATTGTGGACACAGATTATCGAGTTTCTAGTACTTTACTTATGTATTCAACAGCAGACATTTACTGGGCGTTTTCTGTATACTAGACTTGGGACTGGAGATAATAGGAATGAATATGCTGTTCTGTGTACTGTCAAGAAAGCAACATCATAGGAAAGAGCATGTGGTGGCATTCAAAGACTCTGGGTTCCACTCTGTTTGGGCACTTGCTTTTACCCTGAAGATCCATGGTGATGGTATCAATGTTTGCCTCAAAGTACCACTGTGAGGTTTAAATGAGGTGATGCCTGGCAAGTGCAGTTCCTGGTGGGCAGTAGATGTCAAACAGGGCCATTGCAGTTGATCTGCATTCCAGGCGTAGTAGGAGCTCTAGAAATGCTTTGCTCAACGGATAGGAAGATGTATGGAAAAAGGAAGGAGGTTCTAGCCAGGCTGACCTTGATAGGAGTGAGGGTGAGACTGCTGAGTTTAGCCCCAACCCCCTTCATCTGTAGAAAGTCCCCAAGGGTCTGGAGATCTTGAAGCCACAGAGGTGTTTTGGTCCCTCCCTGTAGTATTAGAAGGCATGCTTCTCCTAGCTAGCAGTCCTCACACGGACAAGCAAGCATTAGCATTGGCTCAGTAGTGAGAAGACAGCGTGTGCAATGGCTATATGATGCAGAGCATAGAAACAAACATCCCTGCAGGACAGTGGCTTTCTCTGTATGCTCAAAGTGGAATTTGCTCTACGTTTTATTTCTAGAAAACAAGCTCCCAGACTGGGGCAATAGCTCAGTGTTCCATCATGTATTTATTATGTGCAAGTCCTTGAGTCCCAGCACCAAAATATAAAAATAAAAATGGGGGCCAGATGTGATAGTACACACCTTGAATTCCAGTACTTGGGAGGAAAAGGCAAGCAGATCTATTTAAGTTCAAGGACACTCTTGTCCACATAGTAAGTTTCAGGAGAGCCAGGAATAAAAAGAGAGACCCTATCGCAAAAACTAAATAAAATAAAATAAAAACAGGTTAGAGCCATAGCTCAATTGGTAGAGTATCTGTCTCATATGTACAGAGTCATGGGTTTTGTCCCAGTACACTCCATAAATGCTATGGTGGCACTCACCTGTAATTCCAGCTCTGTGACATGGATGGGAGTCTATGGTCATCTTAGGCTAGATATCAAGTTCAAGGTCAGTATGGTTGAAAGCAAACCCTGTCTCAAATAAAAAATAAATTAATCTTCAGGCTGCGGAAATGGCTCAGTGGGTAAAGTGCCCGTCACACAAGCATGAGGACTACCATGCATGTAAAAATCAAGCAGTTGTAGTTGCCTGTAATCCCAACACCTGGAAGACATAGGGGATCCGCAGGACAAGCTGACTAGCTTAAACTAGTGGGACTAGTACACTCCAGGTTCAATTGAGAGACTCTTCCTCAGTACATAAAGTGGAGAGTGACTGAGGAAGACAACCACATGTCAACTTCAGGCCTCCATGTGCTGTTGGCACATGTACTCACACATATGCACATGTTTAAAAAGAAGAAAACAACAACAACAAAATAAATAAATTAATTAAATGCTCGGAAACCCAACTTCTACTCAGAGGTGAGGCCATATGTGGGTAGCTGTAACAGAGTCGGGCAGATCCAGGGTTTAGGGTTTTGTCTTGTTTTGTTTGGGAAGAAGCACTCTTGCCTCACCATGCATGTGGAGGGCAGAGGGTAAGTTTGGAGCGTTGATTCTGTCCTCAGTCCTTACACAGCTTCTGGAGATTGAATTCAAGTCATCAGGCTTATGCCACAAGTGAATCTACCCACTGAGCCATCTTACCAGCCCCAGACCCAGGTTTACATCCTGGCACATCACCTTCCCTCTGGTTAAGTATGACCATGTCAACCCTCTTGGCTTAGATTCCCTACCTGCCAAAAAGAGGTGATACCCTAGTGGGTTCTCATTATCCTCAGTTGACAGGGAGATTGAGGCCCACAGCTGGTGAAAGGCTGAACTAGCACACAGTTTCCACCAATTCCCATTTGGTTCATATTTCTCCGCTTTAAATACTTTTATATTTGGGAGGTCACAGGGAAGGGAATAGTCCAAGTTTTAAAACCAATCGGAATAATTAAATTTGACAGCAAAAACTCAATACCAGAAATTCATTTCACCACATCATTTCTGAATCTGTTTAATGTGTTTTGAGCCAACTTAACTCATCTAGTTAGGAAAGCCTTCAGGAGTTTAAAACTGACAGCAAAGAGTCACAGGGGCCTGTGTCCTGTTTCTCATGAGGGTGAGGATAAAGCCATCCTCACCTCTGAGCTCACCCAGGATCCTTGGAAGTCCAGAACAGCAGATAGAAGACACCAGGTACTGAAGGCTTGAAGAAAACTTGTGTCTGAAGCCATTCATTTTCATAACAAGGGTTTTTCATCTTCAAAGCCCTTTACAAGCCATAATTAATCTTCACAACACCTAAGGGAGCTGGGTGCACAACATTACCCGGTTTTATAGGCCAAGGTATCCCAGAGAAGGTTTGAGAATGGCGAATGACCCCTGGACACTTGACTCAAAAGGAACAATTAAGCTGCCCACCTCAGCCTGGCAGGCAGGTCCCGTATTTCCCAACCTCAAACCAGACCGTCTGTATTAATCTTCAGAAAGTGTTTCCTGATGCCAAAGCAGGCCCTGGAAGGAGAAGACCTGGAGATAGATACAGACAAAAATGTAAGCCCTGTTGTTATCACCATTTACATATAGTTAATTTTATTGCTATTATACATTGTTAACTTGATTTAAATAACAATAAATAAGAGCCCTCATATTTCCATATGCACACTGAGCATTTCCAGGGCTCTTTCCTACACAATATCTCAGATGATCTTTATGATAGTTATTTTGGTTCCAGCTTGAAGATATAGTAGAGATAAAGACAGATTAAGCCTGCTTTCAAGGCATGGTGTTTAGCAGTAATGAGAGAAATGCCATTTTCTCTGCCGCACCCATTTTTTGGGAGAGGGTCTCATGAAACCTGGGCTAGCCTTGAATTTACCATGTAGCCAGAAATGACCTCAACTTCATCTTCCTGTTGTCCCCTCCTGAGAGTTGGTATTAAAAGTCTATGCCACGGGTATCACTTCCTCCTCCTCTCTATCTGTTCTTCCACTCCTTTGCCTCTTCTCTTCTCATCTTCTTCCTCCTCCTCTGCCTCCTCCTCTCCTAATGGATATTGGATCATCAGAGGCTTAATGCCATACAGTGAACCCACAGTGGAAACCCAATTCCATCCCAGACTCATTTGATAGTGGAGCTATGTCCAGCCAAGTACAAAGATGCTCATTACATTGCTGTTACAATAACAAAGACCTGGGAGCAAACCAGAGTACCCACAGGGAAGGCAACAGACAATATGGGAAGTATATGAAAAATATAACACCAGTCAAAGGGAGTGGCTTGTTTTTACTTGTGTAAAACAAAAACAAAAACAAAAACATATGAAGAACATGAGAATGTGTCCACAAGTTTTGCAAATTACTGAAAGCAATGCTACATGCTGTATTTGCCTATCAGTGAATAAAGGCACAGAGGAATGATTGAAAGTCCACACATTAGGTACAAAGAACTGATGCTTTGGAATTAAGGCCAGGTTTATGAATTAAAGCCAGACAAAAACCTAGGGGACTAGATGGGGACATCAGGTGCCATAAACCAATGACTTGGCTGATAGATTCAACGTATGGATTTGCCTTCCCAAAACCAACGCCAGCAAGCACACACCCTCTGCTCTTTTGCAGGCTGTGTTTGCTGCCTTCAATCTCCGTGTTGAAATTGCCTTTCGAACTTGAACTAGCCAAAAAAAAAAGTCCTAAACGAAAAACAGGAATAAAAAGAGCAAAGTCTGAAACTAACTTGAGAAGTGAACAGTGTGTTTGGGCTACACATGGGTGCCGAAAGCATGTGACAGCCTTCATGAAGCAGGGAACAAGAGCAGCTGAGCCACGGGTCCCTCTTTGGCCAGGCCTGGCTGCTGGACCAGCTCTGCCACCAAGTCCCAGAAGCCGTGGGACAGCAAAGGAAATCATGGTTGGAGGTTACCCACAGAAGTTTGTTTACCAACTCCTCAGAGCCACACTTGCCTGCTTCCTCGTTGGTTTCTTGCCACGACACGATTGGTTCTTACAGATACATTTCTCTAGAAGATGGGTGGTGCCAAGGAAACCGTGCCAAAGCAGTCTCATTTCCATGTGTGGTCTGGGTTGATTGGGGGAGGCTAAAAGCAGAACCGCTCCTATTTCAGCAACATACTTGGAGTCTCACCCACCCCACCTGCGCCTCCCTTCAGTGGTCATCTGATCTAGTCCTTCCCCCACTGGAACCTGGGGGGCCACATTACCTGCAAGACAGATTGGGAACTCAACTATGTGTGTAGGATCACAGGGGCTCTGGTGTTTGCCTGGCTCTCAGCTGTGGTTTCTTCAGGCTGCTCTACTGAGCACTTGCATCTCTATAAGGCAGCTTTCCTTTCAGTCCTGCTTGAGCCAACTGGAATGTTCTGCCCTGCCTTGTCACCACAGCTAATCCACACCCAGTTGGAAACTCAAGCTGAACTGTCACCTGCCTCACCTCCCTTTCTCCTGCTCCACCCAACTGGAGACAATCAATAAATACCCAGCCCTCTGATTCTCATGTGCATCATGCTTAGGACAGGGACTTGGCACAGGATGCTTCTTTTTCAGGCTGGCCTTGAACTCACTGAGATTCGACTGCCTCTACCTCCCAAGTGCTGGAATTAAAGGTGTATGCCACCATGGACCATCTAGGATGTTTCTTAAAATTCAAAATGTTCAGTTTATAAAAGATATAAAAGACCAAATACCATTTTTTGTTTGTTTTTGAAACAAAGTCTCACTATGTAGCCCAGATTAGCACCAAACTGAAAATATGTCATCATCCCACTGGTTTGTACAGTCTTATCAGAAAATTTGTTATTTTCTGTGTTTTGTGTATTATGGGGGGGAGAAATGTTTATTCTTCCCCACTTTTTAATTAGTATTTTCTTTCATTTTTAACTAAACTTTTGGTTTTAAGTACTGGGAGTTGAGCCTGGGGCTTTATGTGCACCAGGCAATTGTTCTGTTGCTGAACTATATTTCCAAGTCTATTATTATTATTATTAATTGCTACTACTATTTTATATGCACATGTATGTGAAAGTGGCAGAGGAGCACACCCTTGTGCGTGCATGTTCAGAACCCAGAGGAGCAATGTCAGTGTCTTCCTCTTTTGCTCTCCACCTTACTTTTTGAGACAAGGTCCCTCACTGAACCTGAAGCTTGAAAAGTAGCTGAATTGGCTGGTTATCAAAATGAGTTCCCCAGCACTGGGATTATAATCACATGCTAGGAGGCTCAACATTTGCATGGGTGCTGGGCATTCAAACTCAAATCCTCATGCTAGCAGATCAAGCACTTCACTCCCCACCCACACAGCCATCACCCCAGTCCTTATTTTGATATAATGTGCATAAGTTGATTAGGTTGGTCTTGTACTTACTCTGTAATTCAAGGTAGACCTGGAAATTTCCATTCTCCTGCCTTTGCTTCTCAATATAGCCTATATCATGAGGTCTGACTTTAACTAAAGTAACTTTAACATGCAGATAGCAAAATGCACAAACCACAGACAGTCAGAACAATGACTCTGGAGTGAACACATTCCCTTTCCCTGTCTCTCTTTCCTTTTTCTCATGCACTGGCTGAGCTCAGGGAAACAGAGCTGAGGCAGAGAAGGTCCCGTCTGAGACAGGAGGCTCCTAGTCTAATAACAGAGACACACAGCAAAGCGCTCCAACCCAGCCTGACATGTGCAGTAATGGGTGTGGGGCAGAGCAGCATGTGAGCATGTAATTCTTCACCACCCCTATCCCCCACAGAGCTCAATCTTGTGCACCCTCTGAGCCCTCAGCCCTAAGAATCCTCAGCTGAGGCTTTCTCCCAGATGGGCATGGAGGCCATCTGTGGTGCCAAGAATAGGCAAGAAACCTGGCGGATGTGGTGAGGCAGGCTAGTAACCATTCGTTTTCACCTGGTCCTCATGCTGCTGAGACATTAGATCATCTCCATGCTTAACCCCCACTCCCAGCTGTACAGTCTGGAAAAGAGAGACAGGGGAGAGCAAAGAGAACATTTGTCATTCCTTCTACTCTCTCACCCAGTCACACAGCCATTACTGGCCAGTCCTGACTTGCCCTGTGCAAGACCTGTCTGAGCTCAGAGAGGCAGAGGTGAGGCAGGCAAGGTCTAGCCTGAGATGGGAAGCTTCTAGTTTAATAAGGGAGACACACAGCAAGGCACCTCCAATCCAGCCTGACACGTGCAGTGATGGGAGTGGGGTACAGCACCATGTGGGCATGTAATTCCAGTTTGGCTCAGGAAAGCCTGGACCAGGAGATATTTCCATAATTGAGTTGTGAGGGTCAGCATAAAGGTCAGTAGGGTCTAGCTAAGCAGGAATGAAGACAGGACACTATATACAAAAGAAATAACAGGTGCAAAGACCTGAAGCTTCCAAGAGCCTATAAGACCCAGAAAGCTATGTTCAATATGGCTATGGCAATGTGAAAGAGAGAGAGAGAGAGAGAGAGAGAGAGAGAGAGAGAGAGAGAGAGAGAGACAGAGACAGAGAGAGACAGAGAGAGAGTAAAGTAGTTAGTAAAGAGTAGGGATAAGAAATGAGGCTAGAGAGGAAGGCAAGAGCCAGGTCATATCAGGAAGTCAAAAGGAAGCCAAACACCAAGGCCTTGGTCTGCAGGGATGAGGGGTTACTAAGGACCCGCACCATAGTTTTTGAGTGTCTAGTTGTGTTCTCTAATGACCCTTACACTTTTAAGCTAAAATAGGAGCAAGAGGGAATGGCAGGAGGCCACAAGGAGTACTTGCCTCTCTCTGAGGACAATGTGAACCAGCCAGTCACCTGAGTGAGACACGCACTCCTTTCTCAATATAGACCTTTAGAGCTTGGGGAGAGGCAGCTTCAATCTGGCCATTTTGTTCCTTGTATGTAGCCTTAGCTTCTAGGTATCTGGTCCTGGCTTGACCAGAGTGGGGGTGTGGAGGAGGAGCACAAACCATTCCTCTGGCAGGTAGGATCCAGAAGTAGACCTATCACCCATCTGGTACCCATGTGTCTGGAGAAGAGTGGCAAGCCCCAGTGGCCTTCTACTTGGTATTTAAGGTGCTGCCTGAGAGTTATCCTAGTTAGGAAGGCCTCCACATCTGCTTCCAACTCAGCAGGTTCCAGGCTCCTGTCCTGCACCGTTGCCTTCCGTCACGTAAGTGTGACTTGTTCTCACATTTAACACAAAGTTCTGGAGTTTGCCCTGGGGACCTGGGATGTTTCCCCCAAGATAATGTAAGGGTTTGACTGAAAGTCAGACATTTGTGGGCATTGTCACCCTTGTGTTCTCTAGGGGCCCTGGGTAGTCTTCCTCCCTTCTTATGATGGTGGGCAAATTACCCCTAGTGGAACTGAGTCTCCTCAGTTAAACTCCTGCCATGAAAAACTGTTTTACTTCTTGCCTTCATGGCTGACCAGACTCCCCACCATGCTGGACTCAAGCTGAGGTTTATCACACTGCTTTGGACCTGAGAACCCTCCATTGGATGTCTGTCCTCTGACTTTCCTTTCCCACCACCCTGGACCTAACGATCCAGTATGCCTTGAGCCATGACTCAGTGTGTCTTGGAAATAGTCTGAGGGTCAAGGCCAGCTGTGCCCTCTTAAGGCCACCTTAGGGCCAGATTCTGTTCCAGCTTTTACTCTGCTGTGTCCTTCAAACCTCAGTTGGAAACAACATCTCAACTTTGTTAACTGGTGTGTAGCTTGACCCGACCTCACTGACTTTCCCTTTAGCCCTGGCATTAGTTTTGAAGCGTGCCTGTGCTGTGGGTTGGGTTCACCTGAAGATCCTGGAAGGAACTTTGTGTGAAACTAAACCATTCCTTTACTCCTCAACAACCCCTGATGCTGTCTCTGTGCCAGAGAGGGCTGCTGAAGGAAGCACGCAGAAAGCACTGCTGCTTATTGGCCAGTGGACGCCTTACTGGATTTTCCTAGGTAGATGATATAAGCAAACTTCACGTGTCTGAGAGAAGAGCCAAGAACAAAATTATTTCTCCTCTTCCAACAATTCCATATGATGCTTCCAGGTCTGGCAAAAGCATTCCCTCTGTTTAGAACCACCAAGTAGTTGCTTTCCAAGAGAATTCTAAAGTAGCAAACAGCCCTGTGGGGAAATAAGTACTATGTCCTTCCTGAAGGCAGAGACTAAAGCCTCCAACCTAACCAAATCACCGCTGAAGGGAGGGGCAGGGCACTTGATAGTGTGCCATGCTGACATTCACAAGCTCCCTATCCTCTGCTTACCATGATTTTTTTTCCTCTTGTGGCATTCTAGCACTGGTGGAGATTATCTTTAAGAAGGAAGACCTAGCAGGGCAGAGACAGTGCACACCTTCAGTCCCAGCACTCTGGAGGCAGAGGGAGGCAGATCTCTGCGTTAAATGGCAGCCTGGTCTACAGAGAGAGTTCCAGGACAGTCCTGGAACAGAGAAGCCCTGTCTCAAAAAACCAAAAAGGAGGAGAAAGAGGAAGAGGACAAAGAGGTCAAGGAAGAGGAGGCCCTCAAGTTGGGTGTGGTGGCTCAGGCATGTAACCCCAGCACTCAAGAGGTACAGGCAAAAGAATCAGAAGTTCAAGACCATCCTTTGCTATATTGTAAGTTCAAAACTATCCTGAGTTATATGAAAGAGTGATGCATGGTTAATAGAAACTCAAAGACTAGTTTAACCTGGGATCAACCTGAAGACCAGAAAGGGAAAGCAGCCAGCCACTGGCTCTTACCTTGACCTCAGTCCAAAAATGGTGATCCTGCCTCCAGGAAACCTCAGAATGAGACTGTGTATGAAAGCTGTCTCCTCTTTTATAATCCTCTCTGGTTCTGGTATTAAGTGCATACATCACTACCACCTGGTTTCTATGACAAGTTATTGTGGCTATTGGGATTAAATGTGTGTATCATTGCTGCCTGGTCTGTAAGGCTCGCCAGTGTGGCTGTTTTACTTTTCTGATCTTCAGGCAAGCTTTATTTATTTATTTATTTATTTATTTATTTATTTATTTATTTTTGGTTTTTCGAGGCAGGGTTTCCCTGTAGTTTCTAGAGCCTGTCCTGGAGCTAGCTCTTGTAGACCAGGCTGGCCTCGAACTCAGAGATCCGCCTGCCTCTGCCTCCCAAGTGCTGGGATTAAAGGCGTGCGCCACCACCGCCCGGCCAAGCTTTATTTATTAAAATACAAATGAAATGCCACTACAAAAGGGAAGGAGAGAGAGGGGGGGGTAATAAAGGAGAGAGGAAGTGAGGAAGACAGGCCCTACTCTAAGATAATCTTTACTAGTGATAGCTATTTCAGAGTAGGATCTTATGAGCCAGACGGCTCAACAGGTAAAATCTCTTGCCACAAAGGTATTCACTGACCTCAGCATGGGCACCACGCCATGCACTCCCAGAAAAAAACATCACATGCATATACATACAGTGAGAACAATAATAGTTTTAAACACTATTATTTGACTTGACTCAGTGGTAGAGACCTTGCTCGATTCCATCTCTACCTAGCACCAAAAGAAATAAATCAACATATTTCCCCTGATACCTTTATTATTTTTCTCTTTACTAAGGTAATACATGTCTATTTTTAACCATTCTAACATTATTGGAATGTTTAAAAATAAAAGTCACAGGTATTGCCCTCCCCAAAAATAACAGCTGCTAACAATATGAGACATATTCTCCCAGTCTTTTGCTATGAAAATATTAGTAATGCACATAAAATTATAATACTTGTTAGTATTCAAACACACAACACACTTTTAAAATAATCTAATGCTATCTTGAGGATGTCTTTTGCCGCATACCTACATAGCCTTTTTTATTTTAAGGGATTTATTTATTATTTACTTGTGGAATGTGTGTGCACATATGTTGGGATGGATGTGCATGCAAGTGTGTACGGGTGCACGTAAAGACCAGAGGTTGACTTGAGGTGTGCTCAAGCACTCTCTACCTTATTTTTTTTTTAAGACAGTGTTTCTCACTGAACCCAGAACTCACAAATCTGACTAGTTGGTTGGCCAGCAGGTCCTAGAGGTCCTCCTGTCTCTGCTGCTTCATTTCCAGGTATCTGGCCTCTCCATCTCCAGGATTACAGGTTCATTTCATAACACCCAGCTTTTTACATGGGTGCTGAGGATCGAAACTCAGGTTCTTATGATTGTGAAGCTGGTGCTTTACTTACTGAGCCATCTCCATAAGTCCCTGGGGGTTTTGTTGTTTGGCTTTTGCTTTTTGAAGTTCTGAGGAGCTAAGGCTTCACATATGCTAGGCAAATCCTCTACTCCTAAGCTACATCCTCAACCTTGTTCAGTAGGCACACACTCACCAAACACATGGCTAGAAGCCATTCTCACCACCCCTCTCTGGGTGAATTCAGGACACCACCTAATTTTCCTTGTCAACAAATACCACTAGAAGCCTTTTTCCCTTGTGATTTATTCTTTTTATTTTATGTTTATGGGTGTTTTGCATACATGTTCATTTGTGCACCACATGACTTCAGTGCCTGTGGAGGCCAGAAGAGGAGTCCAATTCACTGGAACTGGAATTAGCTATTATATGGATGCTAGGAACAGAGTCCCCCCCACAAGAACAATAAGTGCTATTAATCACTAAACCATCTCTCCAGTCCCCAACTAGAAAGATATTTTACCCTGTTCCCTTCACCCCAAATGTTCTTCACTTAAAATACTTAACATAATTTCTACTAAGGAGTTCCATAAATGGCTATTCAAAATAATTCCTCCTACCAACTCTGCAGTTTCTAGGGGGACACAAGGGAGCCACATCTATGTATTCAGGAGACTATCTCAGAGACTCACTCACTAGATTTTAATAGATCATTTTTTTCACAAGCAACTAAAGGAATTAACTGATGGATAGATCTATGCAAACTTATGTTCCTGAATATAGGGCACATTCCTAAAAGGAAAAATATTATATCAAAAGATATATATGTTGGAGATGGTTGAGTTTTGTTTTATCTTTTTTTTTGAGACAGGATTTCACTGTGTAGCTCAGGCTGTCCTGGAACTCACTCTGTAGACCAAGATGGCCTCGATCTGACTGCCTTGCCTCCCAAGTGTTGGGATTAAAGGTGTGTACCACTACTGTCTAACTCTTCTTTTGTTCCTTAGCTTTCAACTTATCTTTTGAAAACAGTGAGCCAGCCTGAAGGGCTGGGAGAACTGATCTCACACCTCGAAAAAGACAATTTGGAGAACAGGAGGGTCCATCTAGTTCTGTACTGGACGTTGAGAAAAGAGGGATGACTGTCCTGCACCTTGCCCTTATAGAGTTCGCACATGCTCCAGAGAGAAAGAAGAGCTGCACATGCCAAGTCCCTCCCCAGACCACACATGGCTACCCACTCCCTGCTGTACTTCTCCTTGCCTCTGGTCCATTGGCCTCTTAGCTGCCTGTCAGTCAGCAGTTAAATAGCCTCAGTGTGGACACCCTTGCCCTCTCCTCGAAGGCAAAGCAGAAGCCACACCCATCCTGACTCCAAATGCTGGAAGGAATGCTTCACATGCACAGGGCTGGACATTCTGATCCTGAGCCAGGTCTGGTGTGAGCAGAAGCCGGGGGAACCAGGGGTTGTACCAGAGGGGTTCTCTCTGCTCCCATTCCAAGTGCAGTCTGGACACCCAAAGGATCAATTCATGAAGTTTTATAAGTATATGTGTGCCAAGAATGAAAAGTTCTAGATGTATAAGCACCTCATGTTCTGTGTTGCAGGCGTCTAACCCTAGTGGTTGAATACAATGGGAAAATGAGGGTCCCAAGTGCTTGTTTTAGTGGCAGGCAGTTGGGGGCACTTGTAAACTGTATTCCTTCACTCCTTCATTAACTTTGAGCTGGAAGACTATTACACGCTAGACCTTCCTTGGGGCTCTAGCAGCTAAAGGTACTCTATGTCTGAACTCTTCTGAATTTATATTTTAGGAAGAAGAGGCAAGTGCCTAGAAAATGACAGTAGGGAAAGCTGCTTTCTGTACAAGCCTCGTGACAGTTCAGTACCCAGAATCCATGTGTCTTAGCTAGGGTTTCAATTGCTGTGAAAGACACCATTATCTCAGGAACTTTTATAAAGGAAAATATTTAATTTGTGTTATTTATAATTTCAGAGGTTTAGTCCATTATCATCAAGGCAGGAAACGTGGTGACATGCAGGCAGGCAAGGTGCTGGAAAAGGAACTGAGAGTTCGACATCTTGATCCTCAGGAAACAGGAGGTGAACTGCGACACTAGACATAACTTGGGCATAGGAGACCTCAAAATCCACGCCCACACTAGCATACTTCCTCCTCTAGCAAGGCCACACCTCCTCAATAGTGCCACTCCCTTTGGGATCCATTTTCTTTCAAACCAGCACACCATATAAAGGTAGAAGGAAGAACCAATTACACTAAGTTATCCTCTGATTCTCTCAAGTGCATCATGATGCTACCCTCCCCCCAACATTTTTTAATTTAAAAAAGTGAAAGAAGCAAAAGCATCAGTGCATAAACAAATAAATATACCAAATGGCATCCATGAGAAATATTTCGAACTAAATTAAATAGGGAATGGGAAAAAGAAGGGATGACCTGAAGTCCCAGACCAAGAGAGAGACAAGTACCCTCATGCAGGGCTCTGTAGACTGTGGGGAACACTGGGTTTTTATCATTACCTACCTGTGTTCACATTACCATTGACCATCCATTCACTGCTCACTAACATACTCAATTGGCCAGTCACTTACCAACCCTCTTCTGAGTACAAGGACTGGGACAAAGGTGAATAGGGCACAGTTCCCACACTCAAAATGTTCACAGCCAGGTGACTGGATATGGAGTAGGTATACAATTTAAGTAGGTACAAAGCTACAAGCAGAGGGATATTAAGGACACTGAGAACTCAGAGCAGGGAGTGTTTGATTCTAAGAGAAAGACCAGGGAAGATTTCCAAGAACACATGATGTGTGGGCTGTGCCTTCAAGCACTGAGCATAACACAGGAATACTGAGGTACTTATTATGAATTTGTTAAAGAAAGGAAAGCCTGGAGATGCTCTTTAGTCAGTCACACTTGAAGCCCTGGGGCGACTCACCAGTACCACATAAACCAGCCATGGATGACTACACACACCTATAATCCCAGCACTAGGAACACAGAGAGGCAAGAGAATAGACAAAAATTTAATGTCAGTCTCAGCTACACAAAGAGTTCCAGCCAAAACCTAGCTATATAAGACCCTATCAAAAGAGAAAAAAAGTAAGTCTTTATCCTAACACTTTGGATAATCCAAGGCCAGGGGCAAGAAGATGCCTTATTGGGTAAAAGTGCCTAACTCCCAAACGTGGTGACCTAATTCAATCCTTGGGACTCTCATGGTAGAAGGGTAGAACCAGTTCCCTCAATTTATCCTGATTTCTATATGTGCACTTGGCATGTGTGTAAATCCACACACCACCTACAACATGACGAAAGAAAGAAAGAAAGAAAGAAAGAAAGAAAGAAAGAAAGAAAGAAAGGAAAGAAAGAAAGAAAGGAAGGAAGGAAGGAAGGAAGGAAGGAAGAAAGAAAGAAAGAAAGAAAGAAAGAAAGAAAGAAAGAAAAGGAAAACCATGTATGATGGTACATGTTTTTAATCCCAGCACTTTGGAGGGAAGACAGGCTGAGTTCCAGGCCAGCCTGAGCTACATGAGAAGTTCAAGTCAGCCAGAGGTACATACACAATGAGACCCTGTCTCAAAAAAAATATTTTATTTATATAAACATATCCATATATAAAAATTCAAGATCAAGGCCAATCTAGATTGTTTAGAAAGTCAGAGGCCAGCCTGGGCTACATGTTAGGGCATGCTCTTCATTCAACCAGGCACAGGGAGGTTTTATGTCCTCCCAACATACTGACCTCTCTCCTGTAGACGGAAGTTTCTGTCCCGCCAGGTCCTGCAGTCATTCAGTCCCAAAGAAACACACAGAGGTATATATTAATTATCAACTGTTTGGGCTATTAGCTCAGGCTTATTATTAACTAGCTTTTATAACTTAAATTAACTGACATTCCTTGTCTATGTTTAGCCACATGGCTTGGTACCTTTTCTCGGTGCAGCACTCTCTTCTTACTTCCTCTGTGTCTGGCTGGTGACTGTCTCTGCCTTTTTTCTTCCCCAAATTCTCTTAGTCTAGTCACCCCACCTATACTTCCTGACTGGTTACTGGCCAATCAGCATTTTATTAAACTAATACAAGTGACAAATCTTTACAATGTACAGGAGCATTATCCCACAGTAGTTTCCCTTTTTTTCTTTTCAAAACAAGACCCTGAATCTAATCTCCTTCACTTAGTTTTTTTCTGACCATTATTCATAATAACTTGCAACCAGCACTCTAAACAAAGACAAACATTCATAATCCATTTTTGGGAATATGGGCGTAGTTTTCTAGGTCACTTCCTGTTGATTGGGAGCACTGATAATCTTATGGGGACCCAAAGAAAATTTAGGATTATGGTCAAGTCCTGACTGAAATATTCTGTGAGGCTGGATTATCTCAGCCACCAGTCTTGAGGCTGTTCTGGATGTAGAACTCAGAAGAAGCAGCAACAGAGGTGCTCTAAAATGCTAAATCATCTGTGCCATCTGCTCCTATCGGAGATTTCTAAGGGGGTCTTCCTTTGATCACACCTTATTTTCCTTAACCCAGAATGAGTCCATGGCCTCTCATTTCCTGTGGAAACAAAAGCAAAACTTCTTCTTCAAAGTAACATATCTTTTGACTTAAATTTTGAAGACAAGGCATTTTCAAAATATATATGTTAGATTAATCCAGCAGCATTTATAATCAAATCTCTTTTAACAGTTGTTGCTCCTTCCTCAACATCCAAACAATTCAAAGACAACAGAATGATATACGATATCCAGATTCTCTGTGTATTTTCCATTTTTATGTGGCTTTTCTTTTTTTACTCTGTCTTTTATATTTATTTTTAATTTTTGTTCTTTTGAGATAGGATTTCTCTGTATATTTGGATGTCCTGAACCTCGCTTTGTAGACCGGACTGACCTCGAACTCACTGAGATTCACCTGCCTCTGCCTCCCAAGTGCTAGAATTAAAGGCATGCACCACCACTGCCTGACCAGTCTCTTTCTTTTTTAAAGAACTTTCTCTCTCTTTTTTCTTTTCTCTCCCAAGCCTATGTATATTTTTAAACACATTGTAAACCTTTCGAGTGTTTTTTCTTTACTGTATATCTCTATCCTTTGCTGACCACATGAGTCTTTAATCTGCTAAACAACATGGCTAGGTAAAGCAGTGGCTTTGGGACTGGCTCCACCCCATCCCTTGGCTTCCTGAGAGTCTAGCTTCAAGGCAGAGGTTCTGGCAGGAGCCACATTTACTGCTACAACTCTGTGGAGTTTCTAGGTCTATGTCACCACCAAGAAGCATGTCAACAGTTGCTCATAAACACCATTTATTTTCTTATGTGCACCAAATCTTAGTACTATTATTTTATTTTGTTTTATTTTAATGTGCAATGATTTATATAATAATGATGCTTAGTGTGATATTTCAGTCCTTGCATATACTATGCACTGATTACATCTGTCCTCTTTTGTCCACTCCCACTACATTTTCTTATGTTTATTTATTCTTAGCTATATATTTTTCTCCTCTCCCCTCCCTTCCTCCAACCTCCCCCCTTACCCTCTCCCATGAACCCCATGCTCCCAATTTACTCAGGAGATCTTCTCTTTTTCTACTTCTCATGTAGATTCGATCCATTTATGTCTCTCTTAAGGTCCTCTTTGTTGTCTAGGTTCTATGGGATTGTGAATTGGAGGCTGGTTTTCTTTGCTTTGTGTAAAAGCCACTTATGAGTAAGTACATATGATATTTGTCTTTCTGTGTCTGGGTTATCTCACGCAATGTAATGTTTTCTAGATCCATCCATTTGCCTGCAAATTTCAAGATGTCTTTTTTTCCATTGTGTAGTATTCCATTGTGTAAATGTGCCACATTGTCTTTATTCATTCTTCAGTCGAGGGGCATTTAGGTTGTTTTCAGGTTCTGGTTATGACAAATAATGCTGCTATGAACACAGTTGAGCACATGTCCTTGTGCTATGATTAAGCATCCTTTGAGTATACACCCAAAAGTGGTGCTGCTAGGTCTTGAGGTAGGTTGTTTCCTAATTTTCTGAGAAATCGCCATATTAATTTCCAAAGCAGCTATACCAGTTTGCATTCCCACCAGCAATGCAGGAAGGTTTCCTTTACCCCACACCCTCTCCAGCATAAATTGTCATCAGTGGTTTTGATCTTGGCCATTCTGACAGATGTAGGATGGAATCTCAGAGTTGTTTTGATTTGCATTTCTCTGATGACTAAGGATGTTGAGCATTTCCTTAAGTGTCTTTCAGCCATTTGAGATTCATCTGTTGAGAGTTCTCTGTTTAGGTCTGTACCCCACTATTTTTATTAGATTATTTGTTCTTTTGATGACCAATTTCTTGAGTTCTTTTGTATATTTTGGAGATCAGTCCTTTGTCTGATGTGGGGTTGGTAAAGACCTTTTCCCATTTTGTAGGCAGCCATTTTGTCTTGTCAACTGTGTCCTGTGCTTTACAGAAGCTTCTCAGTTTTGGAGGTCCCATTTACTAATTGTTTCTTTCTATCTGTGCTACTGGTGTGATATTTAGGAAGAGGTCTCCTGTGCCAATGTGTTCAAGTAAACACCATTAAAATGTTTGGTAGCAGGGCCTCTTTAAAGAACCATGTGGTTTTTTCCACTAATGCTGAGTCAGGAAGCCTTTCTTAAAAGAGCCACACCTCTGCTTGCCTCTAGCAAACAGAGCCCACCTGAGAAAATGCTGCTATCAAGAAGCTGTGCTTGGCTTTGTTCTTTTGTGCCTAGACTCCCTTCCCAAGCTCTCTCAGGTTTTATGTGAATGTAGTTGCAGAGTATTGAGTGCCATTTGTAGACAGAATTTTCTGTCCCACCCAATCCTGTAGCTGTTCAGTCCCAAAGGCTTATGTTAATTATCAACTGTTTGGCCTATTAGCTCAGCTTATTATTAACTAGCTCTTATAATTTAAATTAACCCATAATTCTTGTCTATGTTTAGCCACATGGCTTGGTACCTTTTCTCAGTGCAGCATTCTCATCTTACTTCCTCTGTGTCTGGCTGGTGACTGTGTCTCTGCCTTTTTTCTTCCCCAAATTCTCTTAGTCTTGTCACCCTGCCTATACTTCCTGAAAGGCTACTGGCCAATCAGTGTTTTATTAAACTAATACAAGTGACAAACCTTTACAATGTACAAGAGCATTATCCACAGCACTCTCCTGTCCCTGTTTCTCTTTCTTTCCCCAGGAGCACATTTGACTTTCCTGTTGTCACACCTACAGTCTTTGTTCATTCTATAAGATCATTCATTCATTGGCAAACATTTCTTGAGACTTTTCTGTGCTGGGTCTTGTGCTCAGGGATGTGTTCAGTAAGGTAGATGAGACTCAGCACCTGGTCTTAGGAAGTTCAGAGTCTAAAGAACAATGTAGACAAATAACACTGTGCAATATGAAAGAACATGTGTGCACATGTATACATATGCTCTGGGGTCTTCCATTAAAAGTGATTTAACCAGTTTCTCTAAATGCTGAGGAATGGACTAGAGGCTGGGTTCCTTGGGCACAGGGCTGTGATCCCAGTTACTTGAGAAGCTGAGGCAGGAAGATCAAAAGCTCAAGGCTAGTCTGAAATAAAAAGTTCAATGCTAGTCTGGACAACATAGTGAAACTCTGTTTCAGAAAGATAAAAAAAAGCAGGGTGAGAGGGTTTGAGAAATAGCTTAGTGGTTAAGAGCACAGTCTGCTCTTCCAGAGGACCTGGGTTCCGTTTCTAGTGCCCCATGTAAGGTAACCCATAACCTCCCATAACTCTAGTTCTAGTGATCCAATGCCTCTGATCTTAGTAGGTACCAGCATACATATACAAACCTACACACAGGCACACACAAATATGCACATAATTTTAAAAGATTTTTTTAAAAAGAGAAATTGGGGTATAGCACTTATCTAGCATGTGTGAGACCCTGGGTTTAGTTCCCATCACCACCCAAAGGGAGGGGAAGAAAGACTGCATCAGAGTTCTTCAGTTGTGTAAGGCAGAAAGGATACTGTATGGGCAAGATGAATGGGGACAGTGGCCTGTGGTTCCCCAAAATGCAAAGCCCTCAGGCTACTGAGTAGCAGGAGTCAGCTGAGACACCAACACTCAACCATAAAGTGGCTGCAGGGACCACCTTAGGGATCTGGACTTTGTCCCATTGTCAATAGGCAACTGCTTAGCAGAGGTCATGGGTAGAGGGAGGAACTTTGTTTGACTGTGGGAAGTGCCAGACCACTAGTTTCAGCCAGATGACTTTGACAAATGATGTGACCTGGGCCTAAGTTTCTTCACCTATAACTTGGGGCTGACAGTGGTGTGCACTTCATAGTGTGGCAAAGGGAGATATTCTAAGCTTTAGGGTCTAAGGGAAGCGCCTCATGAGGAAAATTCACAGAAAAGCTTGGAGTGACAGATGTGATTATTTACAAACTCAGTGTGACACCACAGAGAGCAAGAGCAATGGTAAGTGCAAGTACAGTGTTGGGAGAAACTATCACAGTGTCCCTCAAAACTGGACCCCGTGTGTCTTCAGTTCACCCAGAAGCCTGTCCTTCCTGTGAGCTGGAGGACAGACAATCCAGGTGACAGGAAGGATGGCTCCCTAAGCATCTCAGCCGTAAACCTTGGACCAGGGATGGGCACCTTTGATGTGCAGCTACAAAGTCTGGCTGTCACTGCCTGGGGCAGCCACATTGACACAGGTGATGACACCTCAAGCCATTCCCAAGGATATCTTTAATAAAAGGATCCTGGAGTGCCCAGCTGTATCTGCAAGGTCTCAAAGGCCAGTTTTGGGTGAGTGTGGTTAATATGGCCATAGAACAGACTTAGAACTTAAAGTGGCCACAACCAATGTTTAAGCTAGGGCCCGAGGCCTGAGGAATAAAAAAGCAACCAAGATAGTGGTGAGTTTGTAGAGGAGGCTCAAATGCAAAGACTGGGTGAGAAACAGCATGGCTAGCAGAGCTGGGGGCAGAAGTGGGGAGAATGGAGGAGATGATTCTAGAGGGAAAGAATGGGTAATTCCACGATGAACTTTCCCAAAGTCACCATAAAGATCTGTAATGACTCGGTGCTCAGTGCCCCTTAGTACTAGGAGGTAAGAAAGTGAGTCTGTCTGTCTGTCTGTCTGTCTGTCTGTCTATTTTGGTTTTTTGAAACAGGGTTTCTCTGTGTAACTTTGGAGCGTGTCCTGGAACTTGCTCTGTAGACTAGGCTGGCCTCCAACTCACAGAGATCCATCTGCCTCTGCTTCCTAAATGATGGAATTAAAGGCGTGCACCACCACGGCCCTGCTTAGAAAGTGGATTTCAGCCGAGTGGTCGTGGCACATGCCTTTAATCCCAGCACTCGGGTGGCAGACGCAGGTGGATCTCTGTGAGTTTGAGACCAACCTAGTCTATAAGAGCTAGTTCCAGGACAGGCTCCAAAGCTACAGAGAAACCCTGTCTCGAAAAACAAAAACAAACAAACAAACAAACAAACAAAAAGTGGATTTCTAGGGCTGGGGAGATGGCTCAGTAATTAAGAGCACTGACTGCTCTTCCAGGAGACCCAGGTTCAATTTCCGGCGCCCACATGGCAGCTCACAACTGTCTGTAACTCCAATTCCAGGGGACCCAGCACCCTCATACAGACATATGCACAGGCAAAACACCAATGCACATAAAAATAAAAATAAATTATTTTAAAAAAGAAAGTGGATTTCTATAGCTTGTACACCGTGCATACTGCCACATCATACGAGAGCTCAGGTCTGAGAACAGTGTGTGTTATGGATTGCAGTGTTATTACTATAATGTGCATGATTAGAAACATAATGATTAATTATGAAAACAAAGACTTCTGATATTTTTCCTACCATCATTATGCAGCATGAAAGTATCTTTGGTTTGTTTTCTATTAGAATATACCGGAAGCAAAGAAAGAGTTCATTGCTGCTTGTTCTGCATAATGGGTAGATCAGCCAGCACTACACAGTGAGACCTTGTCTCTACACAAACAAACAAATGCATAGATTGCTGTTTGAGAGCTAGTGAGATGATGTCTCAGCCATTAAGGACACTGCTGCTTGTGCAGATGACCTGGCTTTTGTTTCCAGAACCCACCATGTTGGTTCACAGCCATCTATAATTCCAGTTCCTTAGTATACAAACCCTCATCTGACCTCCAAAGGCACCAGGCATGATTGTGGTGTACATACATACATGTAGGCAAAGCACTCATACACATTAACAACAAAATTTTAAGCTATGGTTTTTATAAAAGATTGTAATTTGAGGGCTGGGGAGATGGCTCAGTAAGGGCATATGCTCTGCAAGCATAAAGACCTGAGTTCAAATCCCCATAACACATATAAAGAGCCAGGTCTGGCCATGTGTGCTGTAACCTCAGCATTGGGGGATGGAGATAGGCAGACCCCAAGAGCTCACTAGCCAGGCCGCCTAGCCAATTGGTAAGCTCCAGGTCAAGTGGGAGATCTTGTCTCAAAAAATAAACCGGAGAAATGACTCAGTGATTAAGAGCATTGGCAGCTCTTCCTCAAGACCTAGGTTTGGTTCCCAGCACCCATATGAAAGTTCATAGTTCCAGGTGATCTGATGCCCTTTCTGGCCTCTGTGGCACCAGGCACACATGTGGTACACAAGCATTTTATGTAAGCAAAACAACCATACACACATAGTTAATTAATTAAAAATAGTTAAGATGAAGAGTAATTGAGGAAGACGCCAACATCAACCTCAGGCCTCTTTGTACATACAACACACAGACAAACACACACACACACACACACACACACACACACACACACATTTAATGAAATTTGGCTTGAATTTAGGACAGAATTTCCAGTGACTTCTCAAGTGACCTTAAAGATATTTGTGTCATCTTGTACTATGTGCTTATGTGAAGCTATGTTCTCAGCACCAACAATTATAAAATCAAAATATTAATCAATTCTGAAAATTTTTGAAAATGTTTTCATCCCACAGTATCTAATATTTGACTAAGATTGATTCTTTAAGTAAAAACATGAGCATACTCATAAATGCAATTTTACTTTCTTCTTTAATAAATGATAACATTGCATACATAGCGAAGAACTATTTTAAAATAAATGTCTTATGTTTTATTATCAGTTGATGTTTGACTTATACACCTATGTATATACCTATATACATGGGATCCCATCAAACTTTCTCAGGTGAGGTCAGTGGGTTAGTCCAGTGGATAAAGGTGCTTGCTGCCAGGCTCAACCACCTGAGTTTGATCACCAAGACTCAGAACTGACACTGACTTTCAAATATTTGCATGCACATGCACACAAAATAAATAAATAAAAAGTGAATGTGAAATTTTTAATTAAAATTTTCTCTAGTATAAAGGGAGCAGAAAATGTCTCAGAAGCACTTCCTTAGAGAATGCCGTTTACAGTGACTACCTCTGCCTGCCACTAACCCTGGGGGCCCAGGCAAAAACATCTTTCCACTTCCACTGCCCAACCCCCAGAGAATGCTCCCAAGCAGGCCAGTATCCTAGGTGTAGATACAGCTTATATATAAGCACAGGTTTTGAGATCAGACATATCTGATCCTACAGCCTGACTTTGGCAGCTCTCCCATGACGAAAGTCATGCTCTCCCAGATCCTCAACTTCCTTACCTATGAAAGGGAACAGTCGCCTACTCTGAGTAGAAAAGCTGAGCTGGCCTGGCAGTGGTGGCATTCTCCTTTAATCCCAGCACTTGGGAGGCAAAGGCACGCAGAGCTCTGTGAGTTCAAGGCCAGCCTGGTTTACTACCTAGGAGGCAAGTATCTATGGGACAGCATTGCACTGGCCTTTGGAAACTAGTAGCCATTGCCCATGCTAGTTGTGGTTGATCAAATATGATACCCCTGCCTCCCCCACCACCAAAGAAAGTGGAATCTGTGAATAAGAAATCATTAGATAAAGAGTCATTGCACATATAATTAAATTAAGACCTTGAGATAGGATCATCCTATTACACAAGCAAATCATAAATCTGATAATAAGCATTCTTATCAGAGATAGACACAGATGCATAATGTGAATGTCATGTGAGGATGGAGGCAGAAATAGAAGCTATCCAGGTATAAGCTACACCCGAGACTCCAGAAGCTGAAGGAGGAATTATTTTTAAAGAACCCTCTCCAGGTGAATCTCCATGAGTTCGAGGCCAGTCTGGTCTACAGAGCAAGTTCCAAGACAGCTAGGGCTACATAGAGAAACCCTGTCTCAAAAAAACAAAAACAAAAACAAAAACAAACAAACAAAAAACAACAAAAAAAAAACACTCTAATGGGAGCTCGCCAAGGCCAGCTGGACTGGGGATGATGGAGCATGTGATCAAACCGGACTCTAAGAATGTGGCTGATGGTGGGGGCTGACTGAGAAGCCAAGGACAATGGCACTGGGTTTTGATTCTACTGCATGGACAGGCTTTGTGGGAGCCTAGTCTGTTTGGATGCTCACCTTCCTGGACCTGGGTGGAGGGGGGAAGGACCTTGGACTTCCCACAGGGCTGGGAATCCTGACTGCTCTTTGGACTGGAGAGGGAGGGGGAGGGGGGAAGGAGGAGGGAAGTGGGAGGAGGGGAGAAGGTGGAAATTTTTAATAAATAAATAAATAAATAGAAACACAAAAAACAAATAAACAAACAAAAGGAACCCTCTCTTGGGGCTAGGGATATTGCTCAATTGGTAGAGTTATTGTCTAGCATGCACAATGCCCTGTGTTCAATTCCCAGCATCCCATATACTAGGCTTGGTAACACATGCCTGTTATCTCAGAGCTCAGGAAGTGGAGGTAGGAGGAATCAAAAGTTCAAGGTGATCACCTGAAGCACAGCAAATCAGAGCCCTGGCTGTCAAAATTAAATAGAAAACCTCTCCATGAACACTCAGTGGAGTGAGACAGGAGGATCTCGAGTTCCAGACCAGCTTGAGATACATAGAACCAAGAGCTGGAGATGTAGCTCAGCGGTAGATATTTGAGCTCCAACTCCCTTCTTCCCCCCCCCCGGGCGGGGGTGGGGGCGACATTTGGACGCACCTGAAACAGGAAAATTTGTTCCCGTGTTTTGAACCCCACATTGTGGTGATAAGCTATGCCATTCCTGGTTCTGCATACTCTTTGTCATAAGCCCTCTTTGGAATGGTCTCACTGCCTCACAACTTGCTCCCTTAGGCCCCTGTGCCTAACTGTGGCCGTGGCTGCCAGAGCCGTGTTACTAAAACACACGATTGTGTCACGTTCTTGTCTGAAGCCTGCACTCTGTTCCAAGTGACAGAAAACCTAACCCAAACTGGCTTGAACAAAAAGGAATTTATTGGCTTGTGAAACCAAAAGGGCCAGGGGCTAGGGCTGCCTTCATCTTGGCTGGATCTAGGGCTCAAACGATGTCACTGGGGCTCCTTTTGCTTCAATGCGCTGCCTTCTGCGGTGCTGGCTTTGGTCTCAGAATCCCCATGGTCCTGAAATGGTGACAGCAGCTCCAAAGCCTAAATCCTGTCAGATTAGAGACCCGCAGAAAGGATTAAAGACTTCTCCCAGGTCCTCAAGCCAAAGCTCTGGCTCAGCTCCCATTGGGTGGAATTACCATCCCTCCTCCAATCACTGTAGCTACTGGAATGGGATGCACTGATTGGCTTAGGTCTGGGTCACATGTTCCTTCCCTTATCAAGAAGGATTTACCTCTACCAAAAGCACTGAGGGAGGGAGGGAGAAAAGGAGTAGGCTTGACACAGAAAGTTTCACCTTCCCTTTCAAGCATAACAAACTAATTGGAAGCAATACTTCAAATAATAACAATGAAGTTTAAAAATAATCAACAATGTCTCCCCGGAAGTTCTCTGATACTCATTAGTGACCCCAGCCAAAGAGATCAAGATACAAGTCCTTGGTCTCTACTAAACCACTCTGATTTGCTCAACCTCCCAAGCATATTGCTATGTTTTGCCATCTGCCTTTGCCCACATGGCTACTTCTGACTACATTCTTTCTTCTTTCCCTTCACCCTTATCTGATTAATTCTGATTTCTTAGAGTATTTACTCAACAGGAGTATTCTTTTCCACTCTGGACCTCAAAACATCTATTATGATCCTTAACTTCTTGGACTAAACTGACTGTTAATCACTCAGTCTCCTCTGCTGGGACGTACACCCTATCAGAGCATGAATTCACTTAACTATATTTAACAAACATAAATCCTATTCCAAGAGCTCAACAGCATTCTGAGCCTTTACAAACATGCACTGTTTTAAGCTGGGCATGGGGGCCTATGCCTATAAGCCTGTATTCAGAAGGATGAGGAAGGATTGTGAGTGCAAGGCCAAACTGAGCTACACAGCAAGACCCTATAAAATCAAGCAAGCAAGCAATTCTTATGGTAAACAAATGCAGTCAGTTCTGTTAATAAATGGGACAAAGATGAGGAAGCTGGGGCACAGAGACATCATAGCTAATTTATCTGTGCATTTTCCATGAAAAGCTCAGGGCTAAGCACAAGATAGATATTTTTTGAAAAGACAAACCTTAGGGCTCAATAGTCGAATGGTGTCTAGCATGTGCAAGGTCCGAGGTTTGATTCCAGCACTACTCAAATCCAAACATTTTAATGCTTTTTTGGGGTTGCTTCCCCTAGCTGTTTCCAGTCCCATGGAGGTGTCCAAATCTTCAGTTTCCCAAGGTAGCTCATCTTCTGGGACTTCTGAGTCTGAAAATAGGGTGTGGTCAAGGAACATTGGAGGATACATTGGAAGCTGGCCTCTCTGGCTCTGCTGCTAGATCCACATGCCCTGAGAAAGGACCTGTTAGCCTGTGACACGAGGTGGCACCTGCCTCTCCCACTCAGAACTCCTCATCATCCCCCAGGCTTTCAGAGCACAGCCTACATGTCCCATCACCACAGTCATGTTCCTTCCTGGACTCCTGAAGATTCTGAGATTCTGAGACTTCCTGAACACTTGTTCCATTTGCCTCCATTTGTGCCGGCCACCTGCTTCTTTCTTCCTCACCCCTGGGAGGAGAGGCTGCCTCGATTTTCCTTCCTTCTTCATGGTCCCTTACTATCCTCATTTCCCTTTCTACCTGCCCTCTCTCCTGCATTGCCTGGGTGTGTCTCCCTGTTTGTGCCCTTGGCATAGCTGTTCCCTATCTGTCTTCTAGCTCAATTTGTTCCCTTCTTGGCATGGTATGGTATGCTATCCGGTATTTCCAGGAATGGCTCTAGGATCTCTTGCTACCTTAACAGAATGAGAGAACCTTTCTGTGACAGGACAGCTTCAGAGCCCCTCCACCCATGACATCCACCCTAAGAGCTACCCACTGGCTCCCATTGCTCCTTGGAGCCCCTTTGCCCAACCCAAGGGGCAAGAACCCTCGGGGCCACATGGACAGGGTGTCTGCCAGCTGCCCCAAGGACCAGGTCTCTGTGGCTTCTCTTAATGAACCAACCTTCAGTGACACATTCATTATTCCTGTTCAGTCGCTCCGAGTCAAAACTGATTAGTTACACTTACCATCGCAAAGATGTAATGATTTTATTGTTTGTCTTCAATTTATTTTGATTAACATCTCCGTTCTTTTCATTGCAAGTGCAATTAGGTGCAATCTAACAGCGACTACTTTAATTTTGTTGAAATTAAGATGAATAAGTGACGGCTTATGGTGCTTTGTTTAACAAATAAATCATAGTTAAGAGGAGTGTATTAGTAATAAATGAAAAAAAAGACAGCTTAATTAAAATGCACGGAGCCAGCCTCTTGATGTACATCCAAAAACCAAATCTGTATTCCAAAAATCAGAAGGAGTCAGGGCTTAGAAAGACCCTTGTTGCCTCTGGACGTGGCAATCAGAGGATGGCAGGCAAAATGATCCAGTTCTGAAGCTGCTGCCGTGTAAAGAAGGCAAGACATTATGGTCCTCCTGAGAAGGTCCCACTTTGTCACCAGAGGAACCTGGAAAGAAACAGATGTGGGGGGGGGGGGAAGAGAGGCCTCATCACCCCCTAAGAGACCAGGGGCAGTCCATGTCCCGATTCTCTTCCGGAGACTACTACAGACAGAGGACAGATCGCCGCCCCCATCTGTGTGTTGGGGGGGGGGAGGGCCAGGTCGCCCAGCCTGGGGAGTCCCTAGCCAAGCCCAGACCCCAGGGCAAGTTAACTCTCCTCCCCGCTGGGCTGAGAGGGACTTCCCCATCTCTTGATTTGGAAACAAAGTGCAGAAAGTCAGCCCTGGAAAGTTTCCCCGTGTGAAGTTTAAAAGCGCTTGTGCCGAAGAGGCCGGCTTTGAAGCAGCTCTCGGGGGCCCCTCGGCAGGCTCCTGCGAGTCAGAGGGCCGGCCTTGCCTCAGATCCGCCGTGCCTGCCTCCGCAAGGCTGGGAAATGGGAATTGTTTTTAAGTAGAAATATTACTTGCGGAGCTAACTCCTTCACCACCGTCTTTCTTTTGTTCTCAGCTGTCTCTTTCTTCACTCTGCCTCTCTTTCTTTTGATTCTTCCTTTTAGTGAAAAGGAACCAGCAGGCCTGGGTTCAAACCCTAATACAGGCCGTGCAGGACTCTGGGTCAGGGGAGCTCACCTTTCCGGACCTTAGCAGTTTATCAGAAAAGGGAAGGTAACCATGCCCAAGAGGCAGGGATGCCCTGAAGGCTGGCAGAGGTTACTGCACAAAGTGCCTGAAACCTACTTACCTGGCACTAAAGAAGAGCTTCCATGCTCTCTAAAGACCTTTTGCCTGCTGCTGGCTACTTCTTCGCAGGCAAGTCTCCTCCGTGGCTCATTTGAGTCCTGCTTCCTTTTCAACCCTCTGTGTGGAAGCTTTATTTTGTTTCCATCCGCTCAGCATGTGTTACTGAGTGTCTGCTTTTTGCCAGGAATAGTAGTAGCACACCCTGTGGGACTAATATGTTAATCAATTCAAGGCTGGCCTACCTTCAGAGAACTTCCAGTCTCAAGCACCCCGTGAGACTCCCTCATATATATGGTAATGGATTTCCTGTGTTCCAAAGTGTCTATCATTGTCTTGTAAGGGCTGGGACAATGCCCAACACATAGCCTGTCACACACAGTAGATGATCCCAGTCGGCCAAGTTAGAGAGGTGTTTGCGGACAACTTCTGTGTACCTGAGGGGATGACAAAGAGAACTAACCCTGGCTATGTGCTCTTGGGCAGGTCACCTAGGTGAAGAAAGAGATGACACTTTGAGGTGGACAGTGCTTAGGGCAGGGTGGTGGAGGACAAGAGATGGTAACCTCCTTAAAAGACCAAAAGCAAATGGCAATGGCATGTCTTGCTGGACCTGGCTTCTTTCAGTTCAGAAATAGGAAACTGGACTGAAGTGGTTGGAGATTAATATTATTGTGGGTAGTTCTCACCACTGAGGTTCAGATTCCTACATAAGATCCATAGGACCCACCCTCTCAGCCTGGACCACCTTTTCTGCCTCATTCTCCTCCCACACATGCATTTCTGGCCAGGGCATTTCTGCCTATGCCTAGAACACATCCTTCACTCATTACTTTAGCATCCCCTTCTAGCTGACTGTATCCCCTGGTCTCTCCTTCTGGTCTCAGCTTTGAGGACTACACCTTGAGAAAGTCCCTCCTCCCAAGATACTTGGTCCCATCACACTCTTTCTGCTGTCACAATATGTATTTTGTACTCCAGTTTGCCTCACCAGTTAGGAGCCAGTGCATAAAGGCAGAAACCACACCTGCCTTGTCAGCTGCCATCTCTTCCACAGAACCTGAATAAAAGCTAGGGCAGGATGGAAACCTTCCAGAGACTGGCACATTATTGACGAATAATCTAACTCATAACACCAAAAAGAAAAGTGGTAATTGTTTCTATTTTCAGGATGAGGAAACAAGCTTGGGAAGGTGTGTCCTGCCCAAGTAAGTCATCTCAAACTCACGTCGGTTTGACTCTGAAGACACACATTTAGGAAGCACCCCTTGGTACTTAAAAGCCAATCAGAGGGCCTGGTAAGAAAGAACCAGCAGGTAACATAGCCTGGGATATCAGAGGCAGCTCTGGGGTGTGCCCAACCAAATTCTGGAGCAGGGGTTAAGAAACCATAGTTACTATTCAGGAGGGGTTTTGGAGACCCCAGAAGAAAACCCTTGACGCTCCGCTAAATTGGTCTCAGGGTGCCCTGGTCGCCAAGCAGCTGCCACGGTGGCTGCTGCATTTGCTAATGTATGAGGTTCAGGAGGGGATCCAGAGACACTGGAATATCCTGCTTCCATACTCTGCTTCACAACTCTCCCCCGCCCCTCGTTTATTAGCTTGTATTAAAGATAATGAAACTGAACAGAGGGGTTGGGATGACTTGTTTGGGGTCCCAGGACAGGAAAATGAGTTGAATTCTGGGGACCTCTGTTCCAAACAGGGACAGGAAAGAACAGCCAGTCTTTCAGAGCAGAGGGAGAAAGTGGTAACGAGTTGGGGGTGGGGGGCGTAGAAATGTGAGGGAGGGAGAAAATGGTAAGAATGAGCAAGAGGCGAGGGGTAAGAGAGGCAGTCCTACCTTGGGAAAGAGAGGGGCAGAGAAGAAGATCTGGGGACACAGGGAGGGTTCCAGGGAGGACAGACTAGACAAGAGATCTACAGACGCCGCTGGGGATGGATGGAGACAGAGGGAGGCGGGTCGAGCCAAACGGGGAGCGGGGCCAGCAAAGCCGGTGACGGGGCGGGGGGGGGGGGGGGGGAAGAGGGGGGCGGGGAGCAAGGAGCCCAGCGGGCACGGGACGGCAGCGGGCGGGGCGCGCCCAGGCCAGGACGCTGCGGCGCGGTCGCCTCCTCCCGGCGCTCCCGCCAGCCCCGCAGGCCCGGCCAGAAACCGCAGCCTAATGACCGCGGTCCATCCGAGCCCACTCAAGGCGGCCGTCAGCTGGCAGCGCGGGGCTCGCGGGGACGGCGCGCCGCAGCCACAGTGGCAGCTCACGGGGCTACGCGGGCCCTGATTGATTTGTCAGCCCAGGCGAGCCAGCAGCCTCTCCGATTGCTGTGCCGCCTGGACTCCCGGGCTGGCCCCTCAGGCTGGAGCGCCCCACCGGCCCCAGGAGGGAGCCCCTGGTCCCCCGGCTGGCTCCTCGGCGCCCCTCTCCGGTCTCCTGCGGGCATCGCCAGGTCCCGGGGCTGCCCTCCTCCCGGTCCCCGCTCTGGGCACCGTGCCAGTCCCGCCAGTGCTCACCCTGCTGCTGCCCCCAAGTCCTGCACCTCCACCCCCCGCGCCCCGGCCCTGGCCCGGGGCTGCCCGCAGAGTCTGCCACACCCGCTGCCGAGGGCTCACCAAGGTAAGAGGCGCAGGGTCCGAGAGGGCTCCTTGCAAGGCGCTGGGCTGGGTCACCGCGGGCACCCTCAGGTCGGCATAGAATCTTCGGCTGCCACCAGCCGGAAACCTGCGAGGGCCTTCCAGGGAGATGAATTGTGGATTGAGACCCTGGAAAGAACTGGGTGATAGTTACCAGTCCTGGGAGTGAAGTGTCTGGCTTTCGGTAGGGAGCCCTAGTGTCCACATCTTTTAAGGAATTCTCTTCCTCTCTCTCTCTACCATCTCTTGGTCTCTGAAGTCACCATTTCCTGATGTCTCTAGAGGAATCACCCCGTTTCTTCTCCTTTCCCTAAGCAAGAAGTGGGTCTCTATTCATTTTCCCAAAAAAGCCTATTTTCTCTCCTTCCCGCTTTAGAAAGGCTTGTTCCTTCTTTCTCACTCCTCAATTTAAAAAGTATTTCTCTCTGACCACTCCGTCGGCAGCACCCTCCCATGTTGAAGACTACACGCTCTTTTCTGTTACCCCTTTGCCCCCACTTAATTAGATATGCAGTTCGAGTCTTTAACTCTGGACAGGGGACCTGGAGTTTTTCTGGTGTGGGGGCAACGCAGAGAGACTTTTCACTCAAAGCCGGGTACCAGCCGTCCATCTCTGGCCAGAACGAAGACAGCTGCCCAGCCTCAGTCAGGTGCAGGAGCATTCGCTTCCAAGGGGCAAGAAGGAAAGACTTTACCCTCAAACAAAGAATTAAGACCAAGGGAGCCTGTTCTAGCACCTTCCAAGGGGGAAGCCTTTCAACCTTAAGACAGTGGGCTACACCTAGATTCTCTCCAGCACCCCTTAACTTTAAAGTAGTTTAATGAACACACAGAAATCATTTGTTTTTCATTGCGTGGTGAGCAGTCTACAAAGAGAACTCGGAAAGGAAGGAGAGAGCCTTATCTCTGATCCCAGCAATTAGTTCCCTGGGATGAGGTGGGGGGGGGGGGGACAACCCGGGATCCTCAGTTCTTCAGACACAAAAGCATTTAGATCGCTTTAGACCGGTTAATCCTGAGTCTGGCTCGGGTCTCTTTTGTTTCCCAACTCCATTGTGGGTTTTGTGCAGTTTCTCTGTGTTCGAGTGATTGACTAGCCAATGGATGGTAATTATCCAAATGTCCCCTCTGTCCTTTGACTGACTTCTCTGTATTATGGGCAACTGTCATGCATTCTGTCATTCCATATCATATTACACGTATTATCATATGAAGTCCCCCCTCCTTTAAAGGCGGGAGCCTTGGCCCAGATGCTGCTGCTTTTAGAAAGAAGGGTCCCCGAATAATTTGTGGTGATCACAGTTTGCAATACAGAGCAGGGGACTCCAGAGATGGGAGGTTTTGCAGGTAATTTTTTTCCCAGGTTGGGGGTTGGGGTGGTCTCTGGTGTTGAGGTTCTAAGAATTTGTACGGGGGAACTCGAAGCAGTTTTGCCAGATGTATTCTCTGGGTCACATCTCCAAAGTAATTTGAATGAATCTGTGGGTTCCCTTATGGAGAAACTTGGAAACAGTTTTCTGAACCCTGAATATGAGAAAATTCTACGCAAACGGTTCCTTGTAGGGTAACTAGATCACAGTGGCACATATTCAGGAAACCGGCCTTGAGGATCCTGTGGCCCTTTACAGGACTCTTGGACTCTTGCCCTAGTTTGCTGCCAAGCAGATTGGAGGTGGAAGAACCAGCTGTATATATTTCAAATCGTTGCATGGTTTGAGAAGGAACCAGCTTTTCTTGCAATGCTTTTGCACAGTAAACTTAGTGCCCCTTGGTGCAATTGTGTGTGCCATCACTTAAGAGGAAGGCAGGATTTATAACAAGGAGGTTTCACACACAGACTCTGGGGTCCTCTGAATCTGTGGGCAGGACTAAGCCTTTCTTCTGCTAAAATCTGGGGGGAAAAAGTGTTTTATTATTGCAATGGATATGAAGTGCTGCCCAGTTGTACAGCCTTGCAGTTAATCACCATGTTCTTCATCAAATATATGAGCCATAAATTCTCCAGAAAGGAGCTCTCTCTCTCTCTCTCTCTCTCTCTCTCTCTCTCTCTCTCTCTCTCTCTCTCTCTCTCTCTCTCTCTCTCTCTCTTAATGTGTGTGTGTAAATGGATGGATAGATGGATGCAGGAGAGAGAGAAGCTCACTCTCTTTTTTAAGACCACCGAAAGAGACAAACTGTTTTATGGGAAGCTTGATATACTTACTGCTGAAGACGCTTTGAATTTTACAATGATCAAATATACATGATCAAGCTGTGCATGTTAGGGTGCGAGTTATGTTGACGGTCAATGGCTATTGATCAGGCTGTTAAGTATTTCTGTTCAGTTTTAGAACTATAGATAGATCCCAGATGATTTAAATAATTGGATAACTAAGAAATTAGCATTCAGTTTCTCTGGCAAAGGGAAATGGCTAGTCAATTGAATAACATCCCTATGGCTGCTTAACACTCATCTGGAAAAAAAAGAAAAGAAAAGAAAAGAAACCTTAGAAAATGGGAATTTTATTAGCAGACATATTCAAGAATGAAGTAAAAATATTCCAATTCTCTTATTTGGAGTCTGCCCAGAGCAATTTACTTTAATGTGATCCAGCCTTGTTCACAGGCTCAGAGTTTACATCAGTCTGTCTGTCAATCCATCTCTCTGTTTTACACACACACACACACACACACACACACACACACACACATAATTTTGCAACCAGTTTTGACCCACACTGATGCACCAAGGAAGAAATGGGGAGGGAACCATTTTGGGGAGTAGGATCTAAAGTCCTCTACCCCTTTTGCTTAGGAACCAAGCTAACTAACCACATGAATTTCCCCCATTAACTAATTCCTCATTAATCTATAGATTTATTTAGAAAGGTGTGGAAGGGTGGAGGATGAAGGTTTAAAGATAATCTCTAGTTGGTTTGGAACAATATCATCCATACCCAGACCCTCCCCCTTTTCCTCCTTTATTCCCTCTCCTGCCTCTCCTAGTCTCTTTCTTTTCTCTGTTTTTCTCTCATTTTGCCCTCTAGAAATTAAAAGTGGGCTTGAGAGAAGGAGTTGCCTTGCATCAAACATTTAGGGAGAGGAGAAGAGAGTGAAAATTAACTTTTAAATTTTTATTGTTATATAGCAATCTTATTTATAACCATCCAATTAGTCATTTTGTAAGATAATCATATTTACAAAAATATGCTCTCACCCAGACTGGAAAACTTCAGCAGCAGACAGGATTGATGGTTGGGATTCATTTCATACCTCAAAAAGACAGAGTGGAGAGTTTTAGATTTTTTTTCTGTCTGCAAAATATTCTTTTCCAGCTATCTACCCCTCACCAGAGGAGCTCAGACATCCCTGTGGACAAATCCCCCTTGAGATGGAACTAAAATTGGTCTCTCTCTCTCTCTCTCTCTCTCTCTCTCTCTCTCTCTCTCTCTCTGTGTGTGTGTGTGTGTGTGTGTGTGTGTGTCTCCAAAAAATAAGTTGATCCACCCTGAAATGGCTGAATCATCCCTGATTGGGTGGACATGCCCTTTCACCTCATTGTGTCTGACCTATCACTTAATTAATCTCTCCCAGATGCAGAGCTGTTGACAATGCCAACGATAAGCAGTATTTGGAACAAAGCAGGAAGCTTTTTAAAAGAACGAGCCACAATGAGGTTTGAGGCTCTTAAAGCCATGTAAATCATCAGTTTTGGATTTGAATGTCAGAAATGGTCCTTTATTTGCTAGAAACTTCCTGTGCCTTTCTTAGCCACTGATGTCCAGATTTGTCCCTACTCTCTTCTCTGCTTTTGCCTTGCTGTCTTCTGCCTTTCCCTTCCTCTGGATCCATGCTTGTTTTCCTGAAAATTGTTCTTTGCTTCTTACCCTTGTCTTGGACTCCTTGGATCCTATTTTATGCCATTAGGGCTATCAAGGTGGTCAGCTTCAGAGGCTTTGAGTGACAAAATATTAACTTCGTTGGCTAGTACCTATGAACGTTTGTGCTGGAGGCACCTTGGTGACATGCAGAGGATAGTTCATTAATTAAACAACTTGCTAATTGCTGCTTGAATTACTATATAGAGAAAATGAAACAGGTTTATAAAAGATGACAATTTGAGGAATTAAGTTTTTTTGCTGAAAAGATTTTTATAAACAGGTCCTAGAAACTGCTGCCTTTACTCACCATCAATGGTTCAACCGGGCTTTAGTTAATGGTAATATATGATCTGGGACCCTTATCTGAGGCCTGACTGATGGGAGAGCTGTGCTGGATCTGGTGCAGGTGGCACTGTTTAATAAGCATGGGAAGAGTGGATAATGTACTGCTTGCAAAGAGAAGTAAATGCAAAATAGATCGCTCTAATTATGGCTGCTCCCAGAAATGGAGATGTATGCTGAACTGGTCAACTGATGGGGAAGTTTCAAACAGACCCAATTGTCCCCTGCCTTTTTTTCTTATTCACTTTTGAGGGTGACACAGTGGTTTGAAAGTCAGTTTGGATGAGCTCATCTAACTCCAAACAAGCACAAATTAAAAAACCGAGTCTGCCAACCTATGAATGTCTGTCTTAACTGTCTAGGACCCCTTTTTTGAAGGGTCAGCTTTGGTGCTAGTGTAGGGCTCTCTGAACATTTCTTCCAACCAAAGATCCTTGTGAGCTCATTGCAAACTAGTTTTGATATTTCATAGCAAGGTGTCAGAGATTTTGTTTTTGTTTTGTTTGAATCTCTATGCTTGAAAAAATGAGTCTATAGGAAATCAAAGTGTGAATAGTTAACCAAACAGAATTTCCCATATACCTGCAAGGGCTCTAATGATTTCCATTCATGCAAAGATAAAAAATGGGACATTAGTTGTTTTAATTAATGAAAGAATAAAAATACTGGGGGAGGTGCCTAGGGGCTGGGCTTCTGCTGAAGCATCTGTGGGAAATGACTCATTTCTCACCTAAAGAGACAATGGCAACTTCTCTGGACAGCTAATCAGACCTGGGGAAAGTTGAGCTGGGGATGAGAAAGGGTCTTGCTAAGAGCTCTGGATAAGATGATAGTCATGTTAGCCATTTTCTTTTCCAAATTCACTTTTCCAGTTGGAAAAATGCCTGGATCCACACTAAAAAGAAAAAGTATCTGGATTCATAAGGAAGGTGTAATTTAGGTTGAAGCCTAGTATGATCTGTGGTGGTAAAACCATCTCGAAGCTGGAGAACCCAAAGCAGTTCCTCAGCTAGGAAGACAGAAAGGGTGGGTTGAATTGCTGTGCTAGGGGTGGGATGACAGTAGCAGAGGTGTCAGTTTGTAGGTACAGTCTCTTGGACTTTGTTGGGGGTATCCAGGGAGAAAGCAGGCCCAGAATCTTGAAGCAAAGCCTCTTTCTGTTCTATGGAAATATTTACCAACCCCACCTTCAGGCTAGTAAGCCATGGCTGGACACCAGAATCTATTAATGCTGCTGTATGTGAAGCCTATAAAAGATTTATAGAGAAACTTGTGTTCAAAATGGAGTTTAGGGTGCCTTCCATTCTGAGAAGGAGGAAGAGATGCTTCTGAATAAAGAAAGGCTGGTGGGAAATATTTCCAGTATCAAGTGTGTGGAAGTAGAAGGGTTGCCAGCCACCTGGTGCTTTATCTACTTCCTCCCCCATTGCCACCACCCTACTTTCTCCAGCAGAGTACTCCTGATTTCTCATTTAAGCAACTTTGGTTCCTTGTGTGAGAAAATTTAAAGCACGCTCTCTCTCTCTCTCTCTCTCTGTGTGTGTGTGTGTGTGTGTGTGTGTGAGAGAGAGAGAGAGAGAGAGAGAGAGAGAGAGAGAGAGAGAGAGATTTGAAGAGCAGGGGGTAGTAAAATGTCCTTTCTAGAACTGGTTGTTATTCTGGACTAGATTAAAAAGAACTGACCACCTAGGTGCAAGCTATAGTTGTAGCACATGAAATACAAGGAAAACCTCTTGTTGCAATATTCACTTTCCTTTTTATTTCAGGGCAGGGTATATCTTTTGTGGAAATTAGCTGGAGAGGGTGGGAATGCAATTAACTATTGTGTATTTTGTTGCAATTATTCTTTAAGAATAGTTTGATCTGACAGATTTATATTGTTGGCAGTGTGATTTGAGGAAGGCCCAGATAAAACTTTCCACACCCTAATCAATAATGTTAAATTGTTTTTGCTGAAGGTGAACAATGTCTACCCTAGAATTCCTATTTCTCTTACCAATTCCCTGTAATAAAATTGAACATTTTGTCACCACTTTGAGAAACACTGCCAAACACCTTAAAACACATGTCACATGCCAGCAGCCCCTCATTTTCCTCCTCTGGGAGTTTCTACATCTGGAACCATAATCATAGATAAAAACCTTGACAAAATTGCATCTGAGCACATTCCTCTCCGCAGTCCTTACTTTCTCATAACATTTAATACAATATTAATACCTGCTACTGAAAGGTGGGAGGGGGGCAGAGCTGCCAACCTTCATGTTTCCTAATGCATCAGGTTCAAACCTGAAATTCACACTTCGTGTTTCATTTTAAGTTCAGTGCATTTAACAGTACCCAACAGAGAGAGAGAGAGAGAGAGAGAGAGAGAGAGAGAGAGAGAGAGAGAGCACAATGGTTAGTGCCCCAACCTTCTTAGCTGATGCCCAGGGAGGCAATTTCAGAATTGTTCAGGTTGTTACAGGGAGAAGAGGAGGAAGAATTGGGCTCCTATCCGCTTATCATGGGCCAAGCTACTTCTCTGTTCTAATGTCACAGACATGGGCTCCTCTTGGAAATAATGAAGGTCTCATTGACTTATATTGTCAATACTGGTGATCAGCAGATCTCTAGTGTGGTATGACCCAAGCGATGAGCCGATTTCATAGAGAAAGAGCCATGCCTGAGCAGATTTGCGGCTGCAAACAACCTTGCCCATCAGCATAAAGCAGATTCCCCCCTTCCCAGAACAAGCGCCCCTCCAAGCCTGAGAATAGAGGACATTGAGGTGCAGGGCTTTTCTACCATCCCTGTGACCCTCACCCCGCCATTTCCTGGTGCTGCCTGCTCTCCACATTCCTTTGCCTGGTGGGGGAAATCATCATTTCACTTCTCTACTCCATAAGCAAGAAGCAGAGGTTAGAAAGAAGGGAAAGTGCAGGAAGCCTACCCCACTGGGGTCTCCTAGGGGTTCGCAGGGCTTAGCCTGGAGACTGATTCTCAAATGTTGGTGAATTTGTTTAGTTGATGCTCTCAAAACAGATCAGGTCTCCTCCCTCTTAAAATGTAAGCGTTCAGGTTTCTGAAATGCGTAACCAGCATCAGTATCAGTAACAGACAGACAGACAGAGAAAGAGAACTATGTTTCCTGAGCAAGACCCATCTTAGTTAGTAAGGAGTATAATTTGCTGAATGGTACAAGCCAGCCTGGAGAAGTTATGCTTTACAGAGGGAACAGGCTCAACAGCGATGGGCCACTGGCCCTATGACTGCCGCAAACAGCTTTAAGAGAACAGTCTTTTCCGCTGGGAAGGCCGGGAAGAAATGTTGGCAAAGCCTCTTTCTCCCCCACAGTTGTCATTTAAAAGGTTTCTGAAGCCCTAAACCCCAGCTCCATCCTCAGAGTTCCTGCAGTCCTTTGGTACTACCCAAGCCCTGAGCCCCAGGCTGGAGAGGCTCTGGGGCCAAGAGGGGCGGTTCCCTTGCTCAGAGCCCTTCTGGGACGGCTCCCTAGTCCGAGGTTTGCTCTATCTGCCTTTCCCTCCGGGGAGACTCCAAAGGCTGCAGAAATCTGGGCGCCGCTTGCTCGCTTGTCAAAAAGCAAACTGTCTTCACATACTCCAAGAGTAACATCCCTGCCTAGGAAGAGGAAGGAAGAGGCAAAATAAATAAAACCAGTTAATGTTGTAGTTAACTTGCAAATCAAGTAAATCTGTTGGTGCCGTATTTGAGAAATAAACCACGAGAGCGTCACAGCAAACACACACTTCTGAACGTCTTCATTTTGATTTAATGGTATATCAGCGTCAACTATCGCTTCCTCTGCTGGTACACTCGGCCTGATGCCGCAGGAGGAGGGTGCCCATGTTTATCACCGAGTGAGATGACTAATTACACCTTGTCAATCACCGGCTATGAAGACATAAAACCAGCGCGCACAATGAAATAGTTGCCTGCAGCGTCAATTAGTTGGCGATTCGGAGGGTATTTGCGTGGCCCTGCTTTGGCCGTCTCTAATAACGGGACGGAGCTCCGGGAACAGCTAGCAGATCAATCACCCTGGTTCCGCTGCGGCCAGAGCCCTCCTCCCCTTCTCCCCTCCTCCGGCCTGGCCTCACTTTCTCCCAGCGCTCGGCGCTACCTCCCTCCGCGGCCCCGGCTTGGTGGCGCCGTCAGCCCCGGGAGCCCCGGGAAGTTTGCGCGCGGCATCTCTGCAGCCGGCAGCCGGCAGCCCGGCAGCCTTTGGGGAGCGCCGGGGCTGGTGGCCCTTTTGTTGGAGAAGGCGTGGAAGGAGAGCTTTTGTTCTGAGTTAGTCACGGTGGCCGGCTGGAGGCTGCTACCTCATTATGCGCTGGGTCTGCTAGTCTGCGGGGGAAGCAGATGGAGGCGAGGTAGGCAGCAGCGACTGTGGCCAGACCTGAATCCGGTTCACCTGTCACCTTCCACGAAACGGAGAGTACCTAGAGTACCGGAAGCTGAGGATGCCTTACCCCTGACCGAGGGAGGGGGTCGAGGGGCCTCTCTTCCGTGCCTCTGTGAATAGCCCAGTTACCTGTCCTCGCCTGATTCCTCCTGCCTCTCCCGAGGCTGCGTCTCCTAGCACTGTGTAAATGTCATTCACGTGTCAGGATCTGTGTTTACAGCCTGTTCCACGCCTTGCTCAGTCTCCGAGAACAGGGCAAAGCAGTTGCGCGATGTCCCCTAGTGATTAGCAAAGTTATCGGCCTCTGAACTCAGGGCCGGGATGCCCAGATGCCGCCCCGCTGCGGGAGATGTGCTTGAGCCTCTAACTGACGTTTTCGCGTCCCTTTAGGACGCGGAGGGATAAATAGAGAAGCGCCATGGGTGGCGATCCCAACGGCGGCCGGAGAGTTCAGGCCAAGGACTTTTGGGAATTGCTGGTCAGAGAGATGGGTAACGAATGGTGTTTATGGGTATAAATCCCTGTTTCCTGGGTAGCTCTATAAAGATAGTCACAGAGTACACCCTTCCAAGTTTCCAAGGTGCGAAGCAGCCCCATGAACCCAGCCAGCACCAAGGACATACACTCTAAGCTTGTTTTTTAAAAGTTTTCTACCCCTTTGAGCAACATCCTAATGAATCGTTGTGAATCCCAGATTCAAATTTCATTTCCTACTTAAAAAAAAAGTGTACCAGGTACCCCAGTATAACATGCTTGTATATTCTTAGAGGTGAGTGTGGTTCAGAATCTATGCAGGCACTGAATTTGAATGTGTGAAATGGACATTCCTGTCTTTATGCTGATGGTCTTTGCCTCAAGTTAGGACATCATTATGCGTGCAGTGTGTGCACACAAATGTAGAACTTGACGAATTTTTGCAAATACGCCTGATAGGAACTCCGAGAAGATTAAGTAGGCTCTCCTGAGCACACAAGAGTTAGTACTGGGTGTTCAGATGACTTCTTGGGTGTGATGTGCACCTGTAGACATCCCCTCTGCATTAATGCTGCCTATGTTTTTGCCAACAAAAATAAAATTCGTGCTGGCTTTCTTTTTGTCAAAAGAGATGAACATGGACACAAATTTGGGCACCACAAGTGTAACACGTATTCATGTGCAAAAGCTTTGCACAGTTTGTGGAAAGTGTAGCTTCATGCTGCCCCAGCTGTGTGCCCTGTGAGATAAACTGCAGAGGTCCTGGCTTGCCTTTGGTTGTGCCAGGCATGCAGACATTTCAGACTACACTTCTATGACACCCCACCCATCACAGGGTATGAAAGCAGCTTGCCAAATGGACCCAGAAGAGTCTCTGTAACTGACATGCCCTCTCCTTTTTTTTTCCCCACTCAAAATCACTTTTTATGTCCTGAATCCCTGTTCACCAGACACCTGGCCATTGTTTTATATTCAGCCAAGAGACTCAGTCCAGGCTGGCAGTTGTGATTTACTGGGCAGGCCTCGTTATTGTTGGTCCTTGGGCAACCAGGAGGATAGGAGGCTGGATGGGCCCAGATACCATAAAGTGTGGGGGGGGGTGGTGGCGGACTGTGCTAGTGGAATAGAATGCACCATAGAAAGAGAATGAATCTGTGGTCTTTGCCAAGTGTATCCCAGAGTGAGAAAGTTTTGAGTAGGAGAGGGAAAAGGGAAAGATTAAGGAATTTGCTGAGTACCTACTATGTTCCAGGCACTTTCCACGGAACTTTTCTTTCTTTCATGACACCCAAACACCCCAAAGGAGGGGACGTTCTTGTTTCCCATTGAGAAAGTCAAACAGTCACTTTGAGATCACATTGCACAAACATGGGATAACTATGTACTCCTTGCTTCTCTTTCTGACTTTCTAAAGACCTTCTTTACCCCTATTCTTCTAGACTGGAGAGACAAGGGGAAATCCAGAAGCTCCAAGCCTGACCTGACGGAACATTCCCTAGCTCACTTGGAGCAAGGATGTGCTGGCTGGCCCTCTGCTCATGGGAGTCAGTGCAGGAGCGTTTCATAAGCCTGGTCCCTAGGAGGCCTGCGCCGCTGCCCCCACATAGTCTGGAGAGCAGCGCCCAAAGCGGAGCTGGGCGGGAAGCAGTCTAAGGCTCTTGAAACTGTATTCTAGGCTTGTACACTTCCCTGGTCCTACACCCTTGGTTCCAGAGGAAAAAGGGGAGAAAGGAGACCTCCTCAAGCATTTTTTGGCTGCGCTTTCTTAGGATAGAGACGACAGGAAAGGTTTAATTTTCCTTCCAGAAGAAACACAGGAAACTGTTAGCAGCTAAGAAACTCCAAACCCTGGGCTCTCCCTTCTCCCTCTCACCCGCCTTCCCCTCCCGCTTCCTCCTCCAGCCTCGCCCACCAGCTCCCACCACCTCCTCTCCGTTCCTCTCCGCCTCTAGCCTCACCCCTCCCTCTGGGTCTCCCGCCTTCCCGGAGCACGCGCTGCCAAGGCCTGGGGCTCCCCGCGACCAATGGCACAGCGGCAGGACGTGATGTCAGGCGCGGCTGTAGAAAAGGCGCGGAGGCTTGCGCTGGCGCGGACTACAGAACTGAGGCTGAGCCCGGCGCGCGCTAGGAGAGGGCCCGCGGCTCCTCCTCCCACTCTGCTCCTCCTCTTTTTTCTCCTCCTCCACCTCCTCCTCTGCCGCCTCCTCCTCCTCCTTCTCCTCCTCCTCCTCTTCTTCAATTCTCTGGGTGGCTCGGCTCAGCTCGCAGGCTTCGCAGAGACCCCTACTCCAATTCGCCTTTGGTTGGGAACACACCCCGAGGGAAAGAGACGTCCAGGCATCTTGGCCGTCCCGAGCACCTGACTGCTCCTGGGTGAACCCCAACTGCAGTCGCCGCTTCCCGAGGCAGAGTTAGCGCCCCTGATTTGCGCCGTGGGCGCCGGAGCCTAGTGAGCTATGCCCGCGGCGTAAAAGCGCCCGCTGCGGGCGCCGACCTCTGCCCTGGTCTCCCGCCCCCACCTCACTCTCTGACCTTGTGACCCTGGCTTTGGCGCCGCAGCTCAGGCACCCCACGATGTAGCTGCCCCCACGCCTCTGCTAGAGGCGTCCTGGCCCGCGGGGGCCCGGGGCCCGGAGCCTGGCCTGGGGGCACAGCCGAGCTCGGGCGGGGCCGGGGCCGCGGTGGAGATGCACCGGGCCGGTTAACGCCGGGAGCGCCAGGCAGCTGAGGCGGGGGGCAAGCCCTTCCTCGGGGCAGCCGCGACCCCGGTCCCGCCGCGATGCTGTTCCACAGTCTGTCGGGCCCCGAGGTGCACGGGGTTATCGACGAGATGGACCGCAGAGCCAAGAGCGAGGCTCCGGCCATCAGCTCCGCCATCGACCGCGGCGACACGGAGACGGTAGGCGCGCGCGGCTGTGGAGTTGGGACTGAGAATTGGGACCTAGCGGGGTCGGCCAGTACCTCTTCTCCCCGAACTTTGGGGAGACTCCTTAGAGACGCACGGGACTGATGCCGGGGATCCTTGGACAGGGTGCGAGGCCCCGGGGGCCAGGCTCAAAGGAAACCTGGCTACTGAAGCTGAGGAGGGAGTCAAGGTTGAAACCCAAATCTGGACCCAGAGGGTAGAGCAGAACATTGCTCTGGAAGTGAGAGCCGAAGGCCACTCTCTTCTCGCCTCGCCCGGCGCATCGGTCCACAGTCCTAATCCTTCACCACTCGGCTGCTGGCGCTGCAGCTGGCGCCTCAGGAAAGGGGAGAGCCCTGTGGCTCTGGCTGGTTTGCGTCGCTTTCAGTCTCGTGACAGTCGGGCTCTCTCCCTAGCTCAGTTTCAGGGCTCTGGGACTTCTGGGCTAGCAATTTTCGTTGATCGCATCCTCGTACTCCTAGCCTGCTTAATTTGACCAGGCAATAGTTCGAAGTTCAGGCTCTGGCCTGGGTTCTCTGTACCTGGCTCCGCTGTCCAGGCCCCAAATAGCCTCCCCCGGGGCCCGACTAGCAGACGCTCAGCAGCGGCTGCAGAGTGACCTTTAGAGACAGAGGAGGTGGGAAGCCTGGCCCGAGCTTCTCCCTTTTAGAGGAGAGCCACAGTTCAATGACCTCCCGGTTTCCCCTGAACCCTTCTTTCTGGATAAACGCCCCTGCTCCTCAGTTTGGTGAAAGAAAGAAAGAAAGAAAGAAAGAAAGAAAGAAAGAAAGAAAGAAAGAAAGAAAGAGAAAGAAAGAAAGGAAGGTAGATTCGGATTGGGCCTGCCTTGCACCCTCTTGGAAGGTGGCCCTATGTCCCTCTTAACCTCCCAAAACCCAAGCGGGCCAAAGCTAGTGTGGCAGAGGAGCCGGAAGTTGCTGAACCTGCCCTGGCTGAAGGATCCGGAGCCTACCGAGGCTTGCGGCCAGGAACCCTGCCTGCTGCCTCTCTGAAGAGGAGTATATGTGTGTGTGCAGCAAGACTTTTAATACTCACCTCACTTACTCACCCTTAGCTCTTTCCTGGGAACCAGCGCTGTGAATAAACAGTTTGAGGAATTCCTTTGGAGAAGTTGGGGGAAGAGCCCCCTCTATTCCAATATTTAAAAGCAGCAGGGACATAGAGGGGCTAAAGGCTGGAGGGCAAGGATAGGGAGACCTAAGGCCCGAGATCAACTTAAAACTGGAAACTGGAGCTGCGGTTTGTCTCGGTGCTTTCCTGGAGCTGAGTGCATAGCTTGGGCCCTTAGCTGCTCAGATGAGGCCTGTTAGATGGGCTGCCCTTCCATACTGCCATCTAGGTGAATTTCAAAGCTAGTCTAGTCTGGGCCAAGGAAGGAGCTGGGGCGGTTTTCTCGGTGGGAGCACAGCTGTGGACTGCCGCTTACAGGGCTCTCTTCTTCCTTTGTAGACCATGCCGTCCATTAGCAGTGACCGAGCTGCGCTGTGTGCTGGCTGTGGGGGCAAGATCTCTGACAGATACTACCTGCTGGCAGTGGACAAGCAATGGCACATGCGCTGCCTCAAGTGCTGTGAATGCAAGCTCAACCTGGAGTCAGAGCTCACCTGCTTCAGCAAGGACGGCAGCATCTACTGTAAAGAAGACTACTACAGGTAGATCCTGCCCAGACCCCTCTGGCCTTAGGGACTGAGTCATCCATCTCCCTTTCTTTTGCTCCCAGTAGAAGTTGCCCTACCCAAGACCCTCTTTCTCCAAGCCAGCACCTACCAAATTTGACAACAACTTTCTACATTAGCAATTTGGGGTACTCTTGAAAAGAATCATGAAGTATAAGAACAGAAATGCTGTAACCCTCCTCTCTGAGTTTAGGGCGCTTAAAAACTCAGCTTGGGTGAGGGAGGTCTTCACACTCCTTTCTCTTTTGAAGTTTCTTGACTCAACTAGAAGTGATAGAAATAGACACCCCAAAACTCTGGCAGCCTGGCTGATGTGAAACCAAGCTGGAGGGAGTGAGAGAGGACAGGTGCAGGAGTTCTGGGTCTTTGGGGGTGGGGGTGATAATAAAAGTTGGCCAGGGTTGAAGAGTAAGAGCCTAGGTCCCTCTTTCTCCTCCCAGCTTTAGAGTTAGGGCCTATGTATGTGTTCTCTCTGTGTGTCTCTGTCTCTGTTTCTCTCTTTCCCCATCTCTGTTTCTTCCAAATTACAGAGGTGTGTAGGATTCCCAGGTGCTGGTCTGGAGGGCAGGGGCAAAAGTTGAGGAAGGGGTAAGTGAGGGAGTTTCTCCCCATTCTAAGTAAAGTCTTTGCTAAGACTTGCTCAGGTTCTGAATAAAGTAGAATCTCTTGTGGGTGTGAAAATAGTAAAGGGAAACTATTTCAGGTAGGCCGGGCCTGGATTAAAATCTAGTTCCCTCTCTACTAATCCTCAGTCAAGTCCAGGCTGTCCGTCTTGACGAGCCCCCACCCCCAGCGGTAGCAGCAGCACCTGAAGGAGGAGTACAGAGATATGGGGGGGATGTCCAACTATTTGTCCCCACAGCCCCTCCCTCCATGGTCCCCACAGGCGTTTCTCTGTGCAGCGCTGCGCCCGCTGCCACCTGGGCATCTCGGCTTCAGAGATGGTGATGCGTGCTCGGGACTTGGTTTATCACCTCAATTGCTTCACATGCACCACGTGTAACAAGATGCTGACCACCGGCGACCACTTCGGCATGAAGGACAGCCTGGTCTATTGCCGCTTGCACTTCGAGGCACTGCTGCAGGGCGAATACCCGGCACACTTCAATCATGCCGACGTGGCGGCAGCGGCAGCCGCAGCCGCAGCGGCTAAGAGTTCAGGATTGGGCGCAGCCGGGGCTAACCCTCTGGGTCTTCCCTACTACAACGGTGTGGGCACTGTGCAGAAAGGAAGGCCGAGAAAGCGCAAGAGTCCAGGACCTGGGGCGGATCTGGCAGCCTACAACGCTGGTGAGTGCAAGACCTTCTGAAAACCCTGGCTACTTGGGGGGTGTGGGGGGAAGATTTCAGTGTGCTTGGCTTTCAGCGGGTACTCCGGCCCCTGGCCTTGCAGGCCCTACTGCATCAGGGTGCCTGGTAGAAGGGACGTTAGCCTTCTGGCTTTCAGTTGGTGCTCCTTCGATTGAAGTGCTAGGTGATAAAGCATTAATTCATTGGTGATTCAGATGCAGGATCTTATCGTTTAGGAATTGTTTTTGGTTTGTCTAGCGCGCTTTGCTGTACAGAAAGTGCGGGGAAAGAAAGCAAGGCGGCAACGACACCAAACATGCTTAGAGTTGCGGAATGGCTGAGGGTAGGGAGGCTACCAAAGCTAGGCTGCGAGGGTCCCAAGAGAAAAGTCTGGTGGTGGCCGTGGGCACCATTGGGTTTGGCTTACAGCCCGGTCGTATGAATGTCCCCAGGGCGGCAGGCTTAAAGCTGTTACTTTCAAGGGCTCTGGGTCCCTCTGTCCAGCCGGATCCTGGGGCACCACCAGGTCTCCGAGATTTCCCTTCCCCTTGTAGCAAGCAACCGAAGAAGCAGGGGCAGGCGGGTCTTCACAGTGGGCTGCGGGGGTCTCGATTCACATTTCTTTGAAGTGCGGCGCTTTCCTGTTGCACCCCCTCACCATTCAGACTCTGGAGAAGGAGGTGGTGGAGGTTCTAAAAGTCCCACAACAGCTGCCCGAAGTCCTCAGGGCCCGGGAAGGTTTAGGGACATGCCTGGCTTCCGAACTAGTTTATTTGCAGTTATACCCTCTCTTAAGTCTGTAACAACAAATCGGATCCTGAGATTTTTTTTTCCTCCTTTTCCCTCTAGTCTAAATCACAATATTGGGCGGGGGGTGCACAAAACCAAAACCAACCAAGTCTGTAGAGTGCCTGCGGCCGGGAAAGGAAGAAGTCAGGTCCCTTATGATTTTAAATAGCCTGAACTGCTTAGGTAGGGAAATGGGGGACAAGTGGAGTAGGTCCTTTTTCCGCTCCAACGAAATTGCTGGTCCTGGGACCGATCGGGGAGAGGGGAATGCAAACCCGGGTTGGTTAAGTGATAAAGCGGTGACTGGTTCAGGGATCTGAAATTTCTCGGAAGCACTGCTATAGTAGCCGTTCTTTAGAGCCCTAAAATAAAGAGTAGAATCGTCACAGGCCCGTTTCTACCCAAACCCAGCGGCCTCTAGGGTACATGGTGTGTGGAGTGGTCTGTTTTTTTTTTTTTTTTTTAACACACCAGGTAGCACCCGGTTGTGATTGTGCGAAAAGAATGAGAGGCTCCGAGATTTAATTTTGCTTTTTGTTGCTCAGCCTTATTCTTCCCAGGAGGCAACGGGAAGATATAACTGGTAGCTGGGTTCCGGAGAGGTCCCTCTGTTACCTCATTTTTCTCTTTGACCCCCCCCCCCACATTCTTTTCTGTCTGTCCTTTCTGTTCTTTTCTTTCCGCCGAAGTGTTTCTAGTTTGTCAGCTCTTCTAGCGTGCGGGGGTCTTGGGCCTTGACCCGCCCGGACTCACAGTCCAGGGAGGAGCGGCGTTCGGCTCACAGGCGCTGGCTGTGCGGCTTACTTATTCGGAGCTACCGGGACTAAGTTGGGAAGAGAGGGTGATTCTTTTTGCTTGCTGAGTGCAGCCAGTTTTCAGATCTGTCTTTTGCCTCCTTCTTCTCCTGGAGCTGGCAGGAGAGAAATGGCAGCAATGTGTGCCGTGGGGCAGCTGGGGCTGTAACAAGGGACCCGTTGGGTGAGGCTGTGGGTAGTGTGTGTGAGCAAGTGCGTGTGGAAAGGGAACGCGTGCTTCTGATTGCGAGGACACCAGTTTGCTTCTGTAAACGCCCCGCAGCCAGGGGCCAGACACACATGGATACTTTGCAAATCCACGCTCGGGTAGACTGTCTTGCCGAGGGTGATGGAGCTGGGCACTTGATGGGAAGGGGCGCAGCGAGAGTCCCTGGGTTTGGGGCCCGTGGGAGGGCGACCCAGGCTTCGGGTCGCAGGGTCGAAAAGTCCTTCCGGGGCGGAAGCCGCGGCCGCCCTCCTCCCAAGGCCCCTCTCTGGTCCTGGACTGCTGCCCCCGTCCCAGAGGCGGTACACAAATCTCCCCGAACCCGGGCTGCAGGTCGGCCGGGGCCCGCGTAGGGCCCCAGACTTGCACTTTGCGGCGCGTTTTCCGCGCTTCAGGGTCGCGGGAGTTGCGAGCATATCCGCTGGCCGGCCATGCCTCCCCAAAACCCCGCTTGTGTGTGTGTGTGTGTGTGTGTGTGTGTGTGTGTGTGTGTGTACGTGCGTGCGCGCTCGCGCCTGACGGCGTAATTACTGATTTGATTCCAATCCATTATTTAGACAATTGAACCTACAGTCTCGTCTTTAGTAAAATGAGGCAAAGTCAGATTTGATTACAGGTTCAGTCCCAACGACAAGAGCTCGAAACCCGATGGGTTAATAACAGATCACGAGTAAATTATTCATGATTTTACGAGCTCTTTAGCTCCATTGAATAGGCCTAATTGAGAGGAAAAAAAGGGGGGGGGGGGGGCCCTGGTCCTCTCCCTCCTCTCAGACCCTCGTTCCTCCCCAGACACAATCTTGGAGGCTTTCGGGGTGCTAGTGAGGAGGGTCTGGGCTTGGGCGCCTCCTCTGCTATCCTGCGTCCGACTGTTTCTTCCTAGCCTTCACCGCTTGCAGGGCCTTGGCTTGGCCTCGACTTCCTAGCCAACAACCGTTTGGAAAAGTCTTCTCCTTAGGGTCCTTGTCTCCTTGAGCCCCGGGATTAGTTCTATCAGGAGAATTTCCCGTCACAGAGGATATCCCCCTTATTTCCGGGACTCCCTATTTATCGCATCCAGTCACCTACCCCCGTGTCACCAGAGCTTTCTCATTTTCTCCCTCTATTTTCCTACTTCTTTCCCTTGGCTCTGTTCATCTTCCCGCCCCTCCCCCTTCCTCCTTCTCTAGCTTTCTACCTCAGTCATCTCTGCCACTCCCTCCCTCCTTCCCTCCCTCCCTCTTTCCCTCCTCTGGATACCACCTCCCCCCCCACACACGGTAGGCCGTGCTCAGGGCACCTCCCTTGGGCCTGCAGGGCGCCAGGGTCCCCACGGAGCTCATTAACTGCAGTGAGGCCCTAGGTGGGGGCTGGGCAGAGGGATGAGCCCAGAGATTCCCCATGGGGGAGGCCTGCCCCACCCCGGCAGAACTGAGGACTGGGAGAAAGAAAAGGTTCCATTCCCTGAGTGAGGTTAGTGCTGCTGGCTAGTGGGAGTCATGGTCTGATCCTTTTTAAATTCTTCACTCTCGGTGTTCTAGATGGGAACACTGGTTGGAGGAGAAGGGGCATTTTCATGCTTTGGTACACGTGGATATAAACCCTGGTATAGTGTTGCCCCTGGTTTATAGCTTCAAACTTAGAAGTAGGACCCAAATAGTCTGAGTTTTTCAGGGAGGCAGTGGCATTTGGGCAAGAGGAGAGGGAGGTCTTCAAGGTGCGTTCTAGGTAGTGTTGTCAGGATAGCAACTTAATTCGGCATTTATGGCAAAAATTTAGAAACGTCCCAAGCAGCATATAAATCTTAGATAAAATTTTAATATCTTTTGGGCCCATGCAGTCTTTGGGACATATGATCAAAATTATCTGTTTATCAGAAATTCAAATCTAACTGGGCACTATTTGCAATTTATTCGCTAGTTTTGACACCTCTATTCTAGGCATGCACTATGTTGCCTTTCACTATGGTGAAAGATATTTTCCCGGTTCCTTAAAGGGGTGAGGGAATTGAAATGGGACTTACTGGGGGATCCCATGTGTCCTCATCAACTGAGCAGTTACTGATGCTCCCCAACCAAGAGCCCTCCCTAGACCCCAATAAAGCCCTGGGATAGGGTGGGCTTCCTGAAGTCAGGTTTTATCTCTCCTTCCCTGGAGGTGTTCCAGCAGGAAACAGGGGGACTCTAGTGTTGACTCGGGGCTCAGTCTTTACTAGTGTGGGGGTGTGACTTCCTTTCTTTTCCTTGGCCTGAGTTTCTTCACCTCTAAAATGGGAACAGTGACACACATAAAGTCAGAATGCAAGATAGGCATCTAATGTGTGTTGCTATCTTGGCTTCCTCTCCTTCTGGTAAGAGTCTACCTCCTCGCTCTCCCCGAGATGGCCAAGCTTCTCCTAACTCCCCAGAACCCCATTTGCCTCTGTGAAACTGGGAGCAGCTCACAGGACAGTGCTGAAGATTAATCTACAAAATGCAATTTTCAACTGTAAGCCTGATGCTGGAAGCCTGGAGCCCGCCCAGTCCTTCGGGAGGGAGAGTTGATGGAAGCCTTTAGTCAACAGCTTCTGGATGCTAGTGCCTTTCACTACTAAGGGGTGTCCTTGGTGGGTGCTTGGGAAATAAAATGTGCAGGCCCACAAACACTATCAGAGAGACTCAGAGGCTGTTTCTGGACTTGCCTTTGTGAGCCACAGTCTCAACATCTGTTGTTGTTGTTGTTTTTTTTTTTTTTTTTTTTTTTTTTTTTAAAGTTGCTTTAAGTGTCCAGCCGCTATGGACTTGCAAAGAAATCCTTTCAGGGACCACAAACTGGCTCAGTGGGCCAACGGGCTTGTTGCCAAGTTTGTAGAACCTGAGTTCAATCTCAGAACCCCTTCCCCCCAACCCACACACAAAATAAATACACAAAAAGATAAAGAGAAAGCCTTTTAGTGCATCTGAAATCCTAAAAGCCATCAACAAGTCTCCGCTGCTGCCCTTTCAATTACTCTGGCAATAGGATGACTTCCGGGTGTTTTGTTTTGTTTTTCCAAGACCTGGGTTTGAATCCACTGTTTCCTAGGCAGGTCACATTTTTAGAGAGCTTCATTTTCTCTACATCGAAATTGGGTTTACTATCCCTTTTTCAGCGTTGTGTGTGCACACAACTGGGTTCCCAGACTAGATGCATTTGTCAGTGGGCAGTGAGGGTGTGGAGCTCAGAAATGACAGACCAGACAGAGTCAGAAAATTTACCTGCTGCTTTTGTGTCCCCTTCCCAGCGCTGAGTTGTAACGAGAATGATGCAGAACACCTGGATCGTGACCAGCCCTACCCCAGCAGCCAAAAGACAAAGCGCATGCGCACCTCCTTCAAGCACCACCAGCTTCGGACAATGAAGTCTTACTTTGCCATTAACCACAATCCCGATGCCAAGGACTTGAAGCAGCTAGCGCAAAAGACCGGCCTCACCAAGAGAGTCCTCCAGGTCAGCTGGGCCGGGTGGGAGCAACTGCCAGGGCCTGAGGCAGAACCTCACACTGAGCAGGACTTTGGAAGATCCTTCTGCCTGTCTACCTTCAGTCTTCCTTTTCTACTTTGGTAGCCTGTCTTAGAATGTCAACACTTTCGCCTGTTGTCATACTCCCTATTTTAATCCTTTTTTTTTTCTCTGTGTGATCCTCTGTCTCCACACTTTATGGTTGTAAACCATTCTTAGTTACCGTTCCTTAGTCAAAGCTCTTCAACTTGCTCATGTTTTAAGAGTTTCAAGAGTTTCAGATGAATCCAGAGCCCTCCTGCTTTGTCCCCACCCAAAGGATGATTAGTGCCTCAAGTTGTTCCTCTATCTCCTTTGGCCTCCATTCATTCTTTATTGAATTTTCTTCTGGCAACTCTAATTTGTCTCCTGGGTAGTTGTTGTTGTTGTTTGTTTTATGCTGTCTGTCCTTCAGACTTTCCAGGAAACAAGGTTTGGTAGTGACGTGGTATGCCTGTAGATATACTGGGTGTAGAGGCTTGTCTAATGACATCACCTTATAAGATGGGGAGAAGTAGCTTAGTGCTTGGGGATCAATGGGATCACACTTGTGTAAGGGTGTTTTCTTGATAGACAAGACCTGGAATTTTCATGGGATTTCCACATCCCCAAAGATGTTGAAAACTCTAGTCTGGGGCCCAAACTTGCTGCACCATGTTGGGACGTGGTGGGACAACAAATTTCAAATTTTCTGCTCTTCTGATACTCATCCCCAGTGCTAGGTAAACCTCTAATGTCTCCTGAGCCTCAGTTCACTCCATGTAAAATACACACAAGAAGTCATTCACCCATGCCACAGGTGGGAGGTGCTGCTGAGGTCTTGTAGGTGACAACTGAGTTAATACGCTTTATGCTCAAAGGATGCTAGTTAACAAGAACATTAACTAAGTTATGTGATCACCTCTCAGAACAGTCCTGACTTTTAGGCCTCAGTTCCCTCATTATACAAGGCAGAACACCACCCTTAGAAGAAGTTTAACCAAAATCCCAAACAAACAAAAATCTGAGAGACTGAGTAACCTGAATGTGGTATCACAGAGAGGATAGGTCCTGGGATTGCAGTCCAGCCTCGGGTCCCCAGGGGTTGACACTGAGGAAGTGAAAATCAGAAGGGTTGCATAGCCTCTCCTAAGAAAGTTTCAGCGAACTGTCAGAAAGGAAAATAAAATGAAAGAACTTGGGTGGCAGCGGCGGTGGCGGCAGGCTGTGATTGTGACGAGGGTAGATCTGCGGATCTTCATGGAGCCTAGAGTCCATCCAGGTAGGCACTGGGCAGTGTCTGGGCAACCCTTTAGCATTGGGCTCTCAGATGGACCTAGCAAGGGAGCTGAAAGAATTCCAAAGACACACTGCTGCTTTCTGAGTCCCCTCTGTTTGGGCTGTGTTTTGTAGCTTTTTGTTCCCCAGGCCTGGACTCCAAAGGAACCTCTGCTGCTCCCGTCATGACTCAAGTTCCTTCTGACTTTCTGGTCTTGGGCTAGGTCAGGGACCATTCTTGGCACCCCTCCCCTCCCCAAGCCCTCCCTCCTTTAGTTCAGGGCCAGCCTGAACCTGAAAACAAAAGACTTTTTCTTTCCGGATCCTTTATGGGATGCTGGGAAACGGGGTGGGGGGGGAGGGGGAGAGATCTGGAATTCAGAAAAACCTGGGCTCAGAGAGACCCCCTGGTTTATTGCACCTGCTGTGTGTCTTGGACAAATCAGTTACCTTCTCTGAGCCATAGCTTTTTCATCTGTAAAAAGGTCACCAAGTAGGGCACAACTCTTTCCCAGCTGTCCAGATTAAATGAAAGTTCACAGTTCATTCTTAATACAGAGGAGTCTGAGCATGCTGGCCTTTGGAGGCAGGAGCCCGGATTCCCTGGTTTAGGAACACGTGGGATTTACAGTTTATCTATCTCTTACTCTTGCATCTGACAATCAGGTGCTAGGTGCTATGGCACTTGGATAAACTGGCCTTGAAGTTGTTTACCTGTTGGATACAGAAAAACAAGTACTTACTCATTGATTACAATCGGTGGGGGTGGGGGAGGCACCAGGCACTCCATGACAAGCAGTTAGGATTCCCCTCTGCATAGTGCAGATGAGCACATGAAGGTCCCCAAAGTCACACTTTGCTGGTGACTGTCCTCTCCTCTGAGCCTCCCAGGCCCGCTCAGGTTGGGGGAAGGTCTCTCTTTCTTCTAGACATCTTTCCATCTCCTGCACAAATCCTTTCTATTCCAAAAGAGCCTAACTGGTCATGACTGCAAAGCATCTTCATGGTTGTGCATCGGTCTCTCCTGCACCTTTCCCTGCCTACTTTAGCAAGATGAAGTGACTTGCTGTGGGGATCAGAATCTAGGCACAGGCGTCATGGGATCTGGGTTGGAGTGATTTGGGGTGAGACAACTGGTAAGGGGTGGTGGACTGGTTCAGGGTCACAAGGTTATGTGCCCTGGGGTTTGGTGCTTTATTTCTTCTTCTCTGATCCTGAGCCCCTACCTGTGAAGAAGAAAAACTTACACATGGGGGAATCTGACTTTTAAAGAACATTTAAGTGCCAATGGCTCCAAACCATCCTTAGTTAGGGGTAATTCTGAGTGGTGCAGTAAGAACATGCATGGTTGGGGTCGGGGAGGTCTGAGCCGAGTCAGGAAGTGGTGAAGGCTTCCCTGAAGAGAGGTGAGTGCTTCATCTCTTGGGCCTCAGGTCCTCACTTATAAAGCGGTGATTGTTCTGTCTGGCATTAGACAACTTCAGGATGGACACAGACACACTGGGAGGGAGTTTCACAGGTGACTTGCTTCGAATTTTTTTTTTTTTTTTTTTTTTTTTTTTTTTTTTTGGTTTTTCGAGACAGGGTTGCTTCGAATTTTTTGCTTTGTTTCTTACAATCACAAGGATCCAAGCCAGGATCTTGCACGTGTAGGCAAGTGCTCTTCTACTGAGCTGTGAAGGAGAGGGCCTCTGCCCAAAGAGGTGGAGAAACTCTCCAAGGCCTCACAGCCATCCAGGGACAGACCTGGGGCTACAGCTAAGAGTTCCTGTGTTCTCTCAATGTTCACAGTTTTTAGTTCCTTGAAGAATCCTTTTTTTTTGTTTGTTTGTTAGTTTTTGTTTTGTTTTTCGAGGCAGGGTTTCTCTGTAGCTTTGGAACATGCCCTGGAACTAGCTCTTGTAGACCAGGCTGGCCTCCATCTCACAAAGATCCACCTTCCTCTGCCTCCAGGGTGTTGGGATTAAAGACATGTGCCACTGCCACCCAGATGAAGAATCTTTTTTAAAAGTTCACAAAAGCCGGGCGGTGGTGGCGCGCGCCTTTAATCCCAGCACTCGGGAGGCAGAGGCAGGCAGATCTCTGTGAGTTCGAGACCAGCCTGGTCTACAAGAGCTAGTTCCAGGACAGGCTCCAAAGCCACAGAGAAACCCTGTCTCGAAAACTCAAAAAAAAAAAAAAGTTCACAAAATAATAGAACCGCCATTCAAACCCATAAGACAAATAGGAGAGAAATGCCACTGTGGAAACCCAGGCCCACTGGTCCATAATGTTGAGGCTTTGCGGTCAGGGTCAAGGATGGGCTTAAAAGGATCCACACTTTAGTTCTGCCTCTTCCTGGTTGTGCCTTAGTCTCCATACCTGTAAACTGGCACTAATCGTAAGCCCACCTCACAGGAGTATTACAAGAAGTGTGAGTTAAGATGGCACAAACACTTAGAGCTCTGCTCAGACAGTGCCTGACACTATTACAAAGTAAGAATGCCCACCATTCTCATCATCTTCGTGAATGGTAACACCAGAGGCTGTAATTGGGTTACTATTTATTTCCAAAGCAGATTTTTGTTGTTGCTGCTTGAGGTGTGATCTAGTTCAGGTTGGCCTTGAACACCATCCGTAGCTAGGATGACCTTGATATCTGTTTATGCTATGCTGAGGAACCAGCTCAGGTTTAATGCATGCTAGGCAAGTACTCTGTAAACTGAGCTAGTCCCCAGATTTTAGGGTGTGTCCTTTCTTATTCTGTAGCTCAGGCCAGCTTGGCACTCACCCCATAGACCCCAGACTGGCCTCAAAGCCATGGAAATCCTCTTTCCTCAGCTTCCTGCATCCTGAGAGGCTATAATTCTTCATTCCTTCTCTTCTGTTGTGAGACATTTCTCCCAGAGCTCAGTGGAGTGGCTGTGTCCTGTTTCCCCAGACTATCTGATTGACGCTGGATACAACCGCTGACTGCTAAGAAATGTCAGGGTATCTTTGGGTATGAGGCTTCACCTTTTGGATGGATTCTTTAGTGTTCCAGAATATTTGTTGGGGGTGTCCAGTGGGTCTCATTTTGTCATCCAGGCTGTTCATGCAACTCATGATCTTGCTTTTGCCATCCAAGTGCTGGGATTACAGACATGTGCCATCAGGCCTGTCTCTCTCGGCCTTTGTGATGAAAGCAATCTGCAGGAAGGAGGTTAGTGAGCAAAAAACAGCTCCTCGGACAGTTGGAGCCTGACAAGAGGCACACCACAGTGGTGTACCTTCACTCTCCTCGCACTTCCCAGGATCCATTCTGTGCCAGGCTGAGGTACTCAGTTGGTGGCATTGGTTGTGTCCTGATGATCCTATGCCTGAACCTGACCTTGCTGTCCCTAGAGTGTAGCCCAGAGGCACTATGTGTAGAGTGGAACTTGAGTCAGTAGACCAGCCAGGGCTCTGGCGTTAGGAGGGTGGATAGGTGGGGCAGATCATTTATGTGCTACTCGCAGCTGCTCTGAGATCCCAAGCCCACCCAAACCACAAGAAGCCACAGAAATGTGGTGTGCTCCAAACTTCTTTCCATACAAGTAGGAAACTGAGGCAGGCCCAGATGAAAGGGACTAGCCAAAATTCACTAGGCTGGTCAATGTCAGAGTTAGGCCTGGAATGAATGCTCTTTCTACTGCCCAAGTTGCTTCATTCATTCATTCATTCATCCATTTATTCATTCATCCATTCATTCAGGGTTATATGCTAGGGAGAGCATGAACTTTTTTTTTAATGGCAAACAGTCCTGTGTGATCATAGGTAACATTTAAATCTATAAAATTGGACTAGTAATAGAAACCATATGCCTGGCTTATCTCAGCCTTTAACCAGGGAGGGTATAGGATGGCAAGGTGCCTGATCCACAACACAAGTCATGTTAGCATCATCATTTCTTATGTGAGCCCCAGCAGCAATTTATGCATATTACCAAGATTTAATCCTCATCTTCTCTCTCATAGACTTAGGGTTGGACAGGATCCCTTGCTCTCTACATTCTTTGGTTTGAATTTTGGTGAAACCCACATGGAGTAATCAAGTTTAGGGTTGACTTTAGATTTCCATTGAGCAGATTCCTAGTGCTTGGGATCCTGTAAAGCTGAGAAGGCAGCTGTGAAGATGGTGTCATTGTTTACACATGGGCTGTTGGGATGACGCCTGGGAAATAGCTAACAGGCTAAGGGCAGCTAAGGGCTTCCTGGAGCTCCTGAGATGCACAGTGAACTCACTCCCAGGACCCGCCCACATGTGCAGGTCAGGGCAGTGGCTGGGGAGCAGCACCAGGCCCCGACCTTTCTCATTGCTTGATCTTCATGTGACTATGAAGAAGTCTGTCTTAGGCCTGTCTCTGTCCATGGCCCCCCTTCCCCCAAGGCCAGATGAACAGTCTCCCACTGCAGACTCTCCAGCCAACAGGGAAGGATCTGACTAGATAGGCAAAGCCGAGTGTGGTCTTTGAAACCTCACACTCTTCTGCTAGCCCCCCAAAGACTGATAAGTTTCTTTTAGGCAGAGAGCTGAGAAATGTGCTTTCTCCTTGAGAGGACTCTCTTCTAGGGAGCCATGGGGAACATCTCTTCTTCCTGCCGGACTTGGCTGCTAATTGAGCCTAAACTGTGTCAGGATGTCTGAGGGGGGGCTTGAGGCCACAGGCTTCTTGCAGCTGGGGTGGTCCTAAGGGTGAAGTCAGGAGCTGGCTCATCCCACCCCTGCTGGAGACACTAGGAAGACAGGCAGATGCAGACACATCTGGAACCATGCAACTGGACATCCTGGAGCCTTCAGAACCCACAAGGCCCTTTGTTTTATGGGGAAGCATCAGGCCAGGAGTTCTCTTACGCTGAAGGAAGTGAAGCCGCCTTGCCTTTTGGACCTTTTTCCTTTGGGTGGAGTAACTACCTTATTCCACAACAGTGGCCTGGATTTCCTGCCCCTCCTCTTAAGCACTGCGTGGACCCCGGGTACCTCAGGGTCTCTGCATTGCTGTGGACAGAGGGCTGGTGAGGATATGGGTGAGTTTTGTGTGCATCTTCACTGATATATACAGGTGTGTGTGTGTGTGTGTGTGTGTGTGAGAGAGAGAGAGAGAGAGAGAGAGAGAGAGAGAGAGACAGAGAGAGAGACAGAGAGAGACAGAGAGAGCCCAAGAAAAAGTGAAAGTAAACCTGGTGTTCTCTGCACTCTAGGGCTTCTCCGGCTGAGAGCAAAGGGTTCGGGCCACCTTCTTCCTAGTTATTTTATTGTTTCATTTCTATGTTCTTCGGGCCATTTTAGTGTTTATGAAGACTGACTGTGAAACAGTTAGAAATGTACTCATAGGAACCTGTAGGGTACACTGTCCACCCCAGTCTTTCAATTTCATATGGCCCAAATTTGTCTGGTTTGCATTTTCAATGACAGATGTGACAAGAGCCACGTATTTAAAGAGTTTTAGTGGTTACACTGAGAAGTACAAAGAAACTGATAAATTGAATTTTAGTATTTATTGTTTAATCCAATGTGTCTAAAACATTTCTAAACATGAAGTCAATAATCTTTTCCCTTCTTTCTTTGTTTTATTCTTCCTTGCTTGCTTGCTAAATCTTTAAGTCTTTTGCATGCTGTCCTTTCTACACTGGCCACATTTGCCTAGTGGCATTTTGAGGTTTCAGTATCAGTACCATGGCAAGGGGCTTAGCTTTGAAATTTCCTGGCAGGAAGAGCGACCCAATTATAGCCACCAGGGAAAATAAAATTTAATTTTATTTTTGCAAGGAGAAAATGTGGCACGGACTTTCTAGACCTCCTGCTGGGCCACAGTTGGGTTGAGTCTCACAAAACCCGAGAGCAGGGTTGAGCAGCCCAGAGCGGCTGCTTTCCCCAGTCCCTCCCGACTTCTCCTCACTGGCCCTCCCCTCTTCCCACACAGGTCTGGTTTCAGAATGCCCGGGCCAAGTTCAGACGCAACCTTTTACGGCAGGAAAACACGGGCGTGGACAAGACGTCGGAAGCCGCGCTGCAGACAGGGACGCCGTCGGGGCCCGCCTCGGAGCTGTCCAACGCCTCGCTCAGCCCCTCCAGCACTCCTACCACCCTCACAGACTTGACTAGCCCCACCCTGCCGACTGTGACGTCAGTCTTAACTTCTGTGCCTGGCAACCTGGAGGGCCATGAGCCCCACAGCCCTTCACAAACGACTCTTACCAGCCTTTTCTAATGACTCGCCACCTCCTTCTCCCCAAGCCCCCACGATTTCTTTAAAAAAGAAATTATCTTTAGTTGAATTCCAAGTGTATTTTAAAAATAGAGGCTTTGAGCAACTAACTAACCACGTTTTAGGATCTCGCCTGGAAACAGAGAAAAAAAAAAGGATTTGTGCGTCGGGCTAACGCATCAGTGTGTGCTGAGGAATTACTTGGGAGATATATGTGCAACACAACATTTGTGTCCTTGTACAGTTTTGTGGACCGAGCGAGGAAGCAAGAAATAATTTAAGTTGGCTGAGAGCTTCCGTATTTTCAAAGACTGCCACGTGCCTTAGGAATACTGTTTTATCTTCATACTTTGGATGAATTGTTCGTTTGTTTTTTTTTTCTCTCCCTCTTTTTCTCTCTGTATATTTATGACCAGAGCAAAATGTAAAAACAAAAAAACAAAAACAAAAACGTTTGTTACTTTGAATAGCCCTAAAAAGAAAAAAATAAGAAAAAAATCAACCCCCCTCCAACGGTCACTTTCTTGTTTTAGAATTTTAAGGTGGAAGTCTGTTCGGATATCAGAATTTGTAAAATCTAACCAGTAATAAAATCACTTATGGAAAAGACTTGGTGCCGTTTCATGAATGAGATGGAGAGCTTTTCTGAGGCCCAGTGACCAGTGTTAGGGTGTTCACCCACCTACCAAATGTTCTTGGGGTCTTTTCTCTGTGTCAAGATGTGTGCTGGTTACTCCAAAGACATCCAGGTCTTGCACTTAAAGAACTGACAGCAGGGAGAGAGAAGCCATCATGCTAAATCTGTGATGCACGTGTGTGCATGTGTGTGTGGGGTCTCAACATCCATTCATCTGTTTATTCTATTTGTAGGTGCTGGAGGTCAGAGGCCCTCACACCTGCCTCTTCTGCCCCCAGCATGGATTGGATGGGAATGTTACTCAGTGCTGGGAGAGACCTATGGAAAATGTGCAGCTTTTACCTGGGAGAAGTCAATGCTGTGCCACGCAAGAGCAACCTAAGCCCCAATGTTCCTATTCTCTTCTCTCTCTCTCTCTCTCTCTCTCTCTCTCTCTCTCTCTCTCTCTCTCTCCTCTCTTCTCCGTCTCTCATCGAACTCCTCCTTCTCCCGTCTATCGTCGCTCCTCCATCTCGTCCTGCACTCCCCTCTCTCTCTCTCTATTCCTCTCTCCCTCTCTCTCTCTCTCTCTCTCCTCTCTCTCTCCTCCTCTCTCTCTCTCTCTCTCTCTCTCCTCTTTCTCTTCTCTCAGAGTTTTGTTTTGTTTTTAATTTCCCCAAAGAGATGGGACTGGAGAGACATCTCGATGGTTAAGAGCACTTGCTGCTCTCGCAGAGGACCAGCATTTGGTGCCCAGCATCCACATCAGGCAGTTCACAACTTCCTGTAACTCCAGTTCCAGGTAATCCACCAGGAACCTGCCCTCATATTTATACTCTCTCACACACATACATGTAATTTAAAAATAGTAAAGTAGCTAAAGAGATACATCAGTGGCTTGGAGTATTTGTTGCTCTTGCAGAAGACCTGGATTTGATTCCAAGCACCACATGGTGGCTCACAATCATTCGTGCCCTCTCCTGACCTCAACCAACACCAGGTACACATGTGCTTCAGCCATAGATGCCTGCAAAACAAAATAAAATGATTCAATCTAATAAAATTTAAAAAGTAACATCTTCACTCGGGAGGCAGAGGCAGGCAGACCTCTGAGTCTGGGCCCAGCCTGGTCTACAGAGTGAGTTCCAGGACAGCCAGAGCTACACAGAAACTATCTCAAAAAACAAAACGAAACAAAAAATCCCACAAAAAATATTTACAAAATTACCTCAAGAACACAAAAGTAAGCAAATTTAGTTTTTCTACTAAAGCTTTAGGGAACCTTAAAAATCCAGTGAAGAGACACCCAAAGGATGGGGGTTTGGAGCGAGGTCCTCTGAGCTGTGTAAGCTAAAGAAAGCTATCCTGTCTCTTCTGCTGTAAAACGCAGCGAACGACGGGCGGGTGGCTGCTGGACGACAGCAGAGGTAGATGTGACGGTTGTGAGGTCTTAGCACTTTGTGTTGGATGCCAGGTGCAGCAGGAATGCGTACATGCATCCAGGCACTGCCTGTGACTGCAGAACAGGTGGATGCCATGGGGCAGATGAGTATTTCCAGGACTCATTCCTCTCTCTCTCTCTCTCTTCCTTTGGTCATCCAAAGGCATGAAACCCTGTCTCAAAAAAACCAAACAACAAACAAAATCAAAGGCACACACATCACTATTGGTACCTTTATTAAATACCTAGCAAATAGGAATCTGATAAAGTTTAGGGAGGCTTCTAGAAATAGAACATGCATACACCTGAACAAAACAGGTTGATTAATGTTTTTTGCATGTAAACACACCCGTGTTGCTGCCAAAACATGGGACATTATCATACCCCAAGTCTCCGTTGATCCCTTCCCTGATCACTCCTTCCTGATAGCACCCGTTTCCACTTCTCACATGAGATTAGTTTTTTAATTGTTAAAAATATATATTTGTTGATAGTATATGTATGGGTATTTTGCCTGCATATGTATCTTTGCAATATATATGTGCCTGATGCCCACAGAGGTCAAAAAAGGTGTTGAATCACCTGGGACTGAGTCATAGATGGTTGTCAGATGCCCTCCATGTGGGTGATGGAAATTGAACCCCAAGTCCTCTGGAAGAACAGCCAATGCTCTTAGCCACTGAGCCATATCTCCAGCCCTTTAATTAGTTTTATTTGGTTTTGATAAACAAAGGAGACTCAGCAAGATTAGTTCACTTGCTTAGGGTCCCGCAGCCAGTCCTAGACCCCAAGCTTCAGACTTAAGTAAACACACATTCATGGCTACACATGCAAGCAAGAACAGAGAGTGGCAAGGGGCATAACCTTTTATACCTATGCATTCTCTACCAGGTAGAGGATGCCACCTGAGGGCCTGGCCAATGGGTGGCCACACAGACACGGTGACTCCAATCACCCCCAGGGATACATACATAGGTACATTCTCAGAGGACCCTAGAAGTACAAATCCACCAGCTAAGGTGTTTCTACCCAGACAGCACCTCATGAAGATTCAGACCAAATGCCTGCAGACAGACATAAACAGACCCAGACGCTCCCATGTAGACTCAGCCAGACACCAGACCACCCCACACAGGGAGAGCTGGCAGCAGCCACAGACATGCTTGCACGTGAAGGTGAGCAGTGCTCAGACACCCCTACATAGCCCTGCTATGCCCCTTGCTCAGGCCCGGGCAGAGCGGAGCCTGATTACTATCTTGTCTGTTAGTGCTGCCACCCAGATGGAAAGGTCCTGGGAAAGGTGCCCTGGGGTCCCCTGCACCCCTCCCCCTGCCATGCTACAGTAGCAGGTTTAGAAGCCAGGTCTGCTGTTGGGCCAGAGATGGGGACCCTGGAGTCATATGTGGGAGGAGTTCCTCTCTCAATATCCAGAATGAAAAGGGGGAGGGTAACCAGCAAGGATACTAGAACAGAAAAAACAATGACAGAGAAACACAGAGGCAGAAATGCAGCTGCAGAGCAGGAGGGAAAGAGGCACACACACAGGTAGCAGGCACGGAAGGAACAGCACCCTGAATAGATGGAGTCAAAGTGACAGAGAGAGACCAGGGGGAAAGGATTGGGACAGAGAAGGGCAGACGTGTAAATAAATGAAGGGGATCCCAGCACAGGCTCAGAGGCCGAATAAGGCCGTTCTGAGGAATGGAACAGGAGACATGAGTCCCCTAGGACTGTTGAGGAGATACCCAAAGAATGAGAAAGTAGAACCTAGGTCAGAGCAAGGCAGAGCCAGGAAAAGCAGGTGGTACCATGGATAACACCGTAGCTTGTGCTGCAGCTTCTGTCTGTGCTGTGGGACCACACATTTTGTGAATATAGAGTTCCCTTGTCCTGAGATCCTCATAGAAGTTCAAACCGGGCGGCGGTGGCGCACGCCTTTAATCCCAGCACTCGGGAGGCAGAGGCAGGCGGATCTCTGTGAGTTCGAGACCAGCCTGGTCTACAAGAGCTAGTTCCAGGACAGGCTCCAAAGCTACAGAGAAACCCTGTCTCGAAACACCAAAAAAAAAAAAAAGAAAAAAAAAAAAGAAGTTCATCACAGGCACTCTGAAGGGGCTAAAGTATCCATCAAGGGCCTATCCCATCCTATTAGTCCCTGTCCACAGAGTAGGAAGGTCCGGGGTATAAGAGCAATCTTCCTAGTCTTGAGGACCGTGAGTAAGGCGTTTCACTACTTTGACTCTTAGTACCTTCATCTGTGGTTAGGATATTTCTACAGAGACTCTCTGTGACAGGACATGCAACCTCTCTGTCAAGAGGAAGAGCCAAGAGGACCTGGATCTAAAGGCCATCCTCAAGAGTGAGTGCAAAGCAAAGCCTCAAATCTCAAAAGAAACAAGAAAAAAAAAATAAGTGGTCTAGCCTTCTAGCTGGGCAGTGGTGGTGCACACTTTTAATCCTAGAGGCAGAGGCAACAGATCTCTGTGAGTTCAAGGCCAGCTTGGTCTATAGAGCTAGTGCCAGGACAGGCTCCAAAGCTACAGAGAAACCTTGTCTTAAAAAACCCCCAAACAGCCAGGCTGTGATGGCACACACCTTTAATTCCAGCACTCGGGAGGCAGAGGCAGGTGGATCTCTGTGTGAGTTCGAGGTCATTCTGGTCTACAAGAGCTAGTTCTAGGACAGGCTCCAAAGCTATAGAAAAACCCTGTCTTAAAAAAAGACAAAAACGGGCTGGAGAGATGGCTCAGAGGTTAAGAGCACTGCCTGCTCTTCCAAAGGTCCTGAGTTCAATTCCCAGCAACCACATGGTGGCTCACAACCATCTATAATGGGGTCTGGTGCCCTCT